>NW_021146031.1:0-5756 GCF_002837175.3 Physeter macrocephalus
GAAACATGGACGTAATTCCAGTAGAAACAGTGGCAAGATGGAGCTGCGCTGGCGTCCGAGGAGCTGTCTGCCTGCTGGTTTGTGTCCAGTTCCAGGACCACTGAGTTTCTTAGCCATATGCACACATCACTTAGTTAATTTGATAGATCAAATGTCTTTTACAAAGATTTTTAAAAATTATGTTATTCAGCGTTAGCCAGAGGATGATGAAAAGGACATGATCATGCCCTGCTGATGGAGAATAAATCGGTACAGCCGTTCTCAAGGTAATTTGATAACATTTAATCAAGTGCTTTGGCCCAGTGGTTCTATGTCAAGGAACTTACCCTAATGAAATAATCACAGACAGAGATTTATGTAAGGATGATAATGACATGATATAAAGGATGATACTACCTCTAATATTAAAAAGTGGAAAACACTGTAATTGTCCAACAGCAGACTGAGGAATGGATGACTCCTTCATGCCGAGGGACTGGCCCATACACCCATGAACAACTGTAATCTCAACTGTTCCATCACTCGAGTGGGTGCTCACGACACAACGTAAAGTGGAAGGATGGACTATAAACCTGTGAATGTGCAACACGACCCTCGTCTTTAAGAACAATCATATGCGGATATGCACAAAGGAGAAAACTAGAAGGTAATACATTAAAACATCAACATTTTAGGGGGTAGAATTATAAGAGTGTTCTTTTTTTCCTTTATACTTTCCAGCAATTTCTACCATAAAAGAAAGACATTTTGGGGAATTCCTTGGTGGTCCAGTGGTTAGGACTCCGCGCTCTTACTGCCAAGAGCACAGGTTCGATCCCTGGTCAGGGAACTAAGATCCCGCAAGCCATGTGGCACAGCCAAAAAAAAAAAAAAAAAGAAATAAAAGACATTTTAAGGTATCAGCTCAGAAGTGTTCAGTGAAGCAAGCAAATAACCCCACCAGCAGAAAGCTGATAACTCAGGTCAGACCAACAGGAGGAAAACAGCAAAGCACTGGGCTGGGCTGGGCTGTGGTCACTGATTAGGACAAGTCAGCACCAACAGGCTGAGACTGCCTGGGCTCTGGGCTGAAAAGAAACTCCACAGGACCTTAAAAAAATAAATCAGCCTCAGGGAAAAAATCTTTTTTAAAATCTGCAAGTATCAGTCGTGGCCCCTAACATCCCCTCTCACCCGGTGCATCTAAGTCACCTCTGATGTGAGCCGGCAGGTCCAGGGAAGGCCCCCCGAAGGAATCCACAAAGAAATAAAAGACATTTTAAGGTATCAGCTCAGAAGTGTTCAGTGAAGCAAGCAAATAACCCCACCAGCAGAAAGCTGATAACTCAGGTCAGACCAACAGGAGGAAAACAGCAAAGCACTGGGCTGGGCTGGGCTGTGGTCACTGATTAGGACAAGTCAGCACCAACAGGCTGAGACTGCCTGGGCTCTGGGCTGAAAAGAAACTCCACAGGACCTTAAAAAAATAAATCAGCCTCAGGGAAAAAATCTTTTTTAAAATCTGCAAGTATCAGTCGTGGCCCCTAACATCCCCTCTCACCCGGTGCATCTAAGTCACCTCTGATGTGAGCCGGCAGGTCCAGGGAAGGCCCCCCGAAGGAATCCACAGGAATCAGTGCCTGGAGCCCCAGCTCGGGCGCCCGGGACACGGTCATGCTCCTGTCCACCCTGACCCAGGGCATTCCAAGTCCCCACTCGGATGAACGGCCTCCAGCTATTGCTCTTCTGCTACCTGACCCCACACCCTCCCTCCTGTGGCCTAAACCCCCAAACACCAAGCATCCCCCCCACTGAGCCCACCTCCCATCCTGCCAGCTGGCCCCCTCGGTGCCCTGGGGCTCAGCGCTGCTCCAGCCTCACCAGCACCCGCAGTCCACTGACCCTGCACACTTCAGTGCCCCCCACCTCTCATGTTCCCGTACCCACAGCTTCACTGCCATGGCCCATCATGACAATCGTGCCTCTACAAACACTCTCAGCCCCTCTCCTGGCAAAGCCCCAACTCTAGCTCTGGTTCCTGCCTGGCCGGGAAGTCCCCAGGGCCACGCAGTTGGTCTCACTGTACATGGCACAGCCCCAGCCTCCAGGGGTGCCCAGCAAGCCCCGCGGCCCGACTCCAGCCACTCGCCCAGACGACCAGCTCTTCCTCCCGCCTCTCAAGCTCTCAGACCTCCAACACATCCTCCCCTCCTCTGTTCATTCCTGATCACTGAGCTTCCAGAAGCTCCCCTCAGACCCTCCCACCCTTCCCTCGTGCTACAGTGCAGAACCGTGCCCGCTCCCTGCCGCGCTGGCCCCAGGGGCATGGATGGCTCTAAGCAATTCCCCTCCCCCATCAGCTGTCCTTCTACAGGGTCAACTACAGGTCCCACATCTAAAAACCCTGATTCCACGTGCTCTCCACCCCGTTTCTGGTGCTTTCTGCACGGAAACCCTCAGGAGCTGTCCACTGGCACGGTCGCTACCTCCTTTCCAGCCACTCTCCCATCAGGCTGCCACCTGACTTGGCCAGATGGTTCTTACTGAGATCACCAACGACCACCAAGGACACCTGTCTGCTAACGACAGACTCTCTGATCACAGCCTGACCGGGGCCCCTCTGAGCCCTCCTTCATCAGGCCTCAACCTGAGCCTGTACAGACTTGAAAAGTTTCTAGCAGCTCAAGGCCACATCTTTACAGTGACTCTAGCCCCCCTAAAAAGCGTCTGCCTGAGAAAACTCCAGGCTACCAAGAGGATCCAGCCAACACCTGAAGACAGAGCCCCGTCCCCTGCCCCACCTCTGTGGGAGGGCAGGAGCCTCACTTCCCGAAGCACCGCCCCCCGAGGTCAGCAAGCCCCGAAGGGTTTCACACCACCGACCCCCTTCTGCTCAGTGTAATTATCCAGTTCCCAACTCACTCTACAGAGTGCCGCCCCGCCCCCCGCCACTCCCTCACCCTCCCTTTAAAACGCCGTCTCCCCTGCACAAGTCCAAGGCCCCTGCTGCGGCAGTTACCCCTGATTAAAATGCGAACTCACCACTTACACCACCTCCAGTCCGGCTCTGCTTATCTTTGTTCATCACTGACTGGACATAACTGACATCTGCCACAACTGGTCCCTCCTCTTGACTGCCCTTTCCTCTCCGTTTCCCAGACACACCACGCTCTCCCGCTTTCCTCCCACCTCTTCACCTCCCCGCCCCCTGGACACAGAAGGGCCCCGGGCTCAGCACTCCCCCAGATCTCACCTAGTCGTGTGGCTTTAAACACCAACCACAGGCTGATGACGTCCCCATTTCTCCCTGAACTGCACAACTACACTGTCAACTCATGTGTATCACCTACACACACATCGTCTCAAACTAAAACGTGTCAAATCCACACTCCCCATCATCCTCCACAAACCTGATCTTCCTGCAGGGTCTGTCCCCTCAATAAAAGGCCAGCTGGTGAAATGCGTATTTCAGCCCAAGTTAAAAACCGTAGTGTCACCCACAACTCCTCTTTCTCAAACACCCGTCCATCCCACAGTAAACCCCGGTGGCCCCACCCCCAAAGCACATCCAGACGTGGACCTACCCCTGCCCCTACCTACCGCGAGCATCCTGGTCCAACCACGTTTCCCACCTGGATCATTCGAAAGTCTCCAACTGGTCTCTGGCCTCCGCCCCGCCCCTAGCCCCTTCAGGCCATTTCCGACTCAGCATCCTGAAGGGCTTGTGAAATACCTAAGCCGGGTTAGGTCCCACCAGTTCTGGGACCGCCCCCCACCCCACAGGGTTCTCCTCCCCTCCCCCGCCCGGAGCCCCGCCCCGCTTCACTTCTCTCCGCCATGCTCAGCAACGTCTCCTCTCCTCATCAGCACCGCTCCCCCTAACCCCAGGCGAGCTCACTGGCTCGGGGCTGCTTCTACCGGAGCCGCGCGGACACGCGGGAGGCACCCATGGGGCTGTGGGGAGGTCCGGCGCGGCCGGCGCTCGGGGCCCTACGTCCTCCTCAGGCCGCCGACGGGAGGACACCAAGCCCCCCGCGCGCCCCCGGTTGCCCGGCAGGCCTCGTACCCAAGCGGGGCGCCCCAGGCCCGCCGCCCTCGCCTACCTGCGCGTGGCTGCAGACGCCAGCCTCCGGCAGACGCGGCGCCCAGGTAACGCGGTCCCGCCCACCGGAGCGGCTCCGCCTATTGGCCGGGGCCCGCCTCTGTCTCCCCGCCGACCAATGGCGAGCGGCAGCCACGAGGCGGTGAGGCGGGGCCGGGCGCGGGCCTGTGGCGTCATCGCCGGGCGCCGCTGGGCGCCTGGAGCCGCCGGTTGCCAGGCAACCCTCTGGTCGCGGGGCAAGCGGGTTTTTCCTCAAGGTTCCCCGGACTCAAAGCGGTTAAAAAGTGGGCGTAGGGCTGCGAGGTCGCCAGCGTTACACCTGCGCGCATGGTTGCCAATGCAGCGGTGTGTCTGCAGACACCTGTAAACCCAGGTTAGGTCACCTGGGGAGGGGATGAAGGCAGACGCGGGCCCAACCGCGGAGGGTGTCTGTGGTCGGAGGCTACGCCACGCCGGTGAAACTAACCACGAGTTAAATCGTTGTTCGGTTCTTCGAAATATTTTATAGTCTCGACACCGAAAACGGGAGGGAAGGGAGAGCCGGTGCGGCGGACTTTGGATCTGGGGACAGCTGGACGGGGTTGTGCCATCAAGGGGAGGTTCTGGGGGTGGGAGATACGACAGCAAGCCAGGATTCTCTAGTTCCACTCTCTACGGACAACTAACTTGTTTCTAATCGAATAACGGACACCTGCTTTTCTCTCGTGCACATATGTGAGGGTCTCTGAAAGGCACATATGAAGACTGGGCCACAGGTATAAGCATGTCCAACTTCACCGACTCCAGGAAAAACCATTCCGTTTTCAAACTGCTCCAACTGGCTTCATGACCACTGAAATAGAAAGTTCTCATCCATACATAAGCTTAACTAATATAGAATATAAAAATATAAATATGTTTACCTTGTATTGTTTACTTTTGCTTTTATTTTTAGCTCTGGTAATGTAGGGATGTAACCAAGCAGAAGTCTATGGGGCCTTCCTGGAAGGGAACAGACCCCACTCACCCAATGTCCTCCGCCTGCGTCTTGTCTGTAGAAAAGCTTTAGTCAAAGAATAAGTTTAGTCTGAGAAGTGAGAAAAAATGCAGAAAGGAAAACAGTCAAGCAAGACAAAATAATAATAGTTTAGCCATTAAAGTCAAGGACCTTTGGTTCCTCCTCAAGGGCTATGGATAATATTCTGAGCCACGTCCTTTGAGCTCTTTTGCCGATACTGAAACCCCAGCAGGTGGAAGAAGGTAACTGCATGCTGCCCACGAGCTAGAGCCCAGACCGGTTGGAACCAGAAGGCGATGATGTTGACTCCCGATGACCTCACCACCGACCAATCAGAAGAATGTCCACGAGCTGGTCATGCACCCCACAACCCTCTCTCTCACCCTGTTTTTAAAAACCTTTCCCTGATTTGTAGTGAGGTGGATGGACCTAGAGACTGTCATACAGAGTGAAGTAAGTCAGAAGGAGAAAAACAAATGCTAACACATATATATGGAATCTAAGAAAAAAAAAAGTCATGAAGAACCTAGGGGTAAGACGGGAATAAAGACACAGACCTACTAGAGAATGGACTTGAGGACACGGGGAGGGGGAAGGGTAAGCTGGGACGAAGTGAGAGAGTGGCATGGACATACATACACTACCAAATGTAAAATAGACAGCTAGCGGGAAGCAGCC
>NW_021146031.1:7039-46642 GCF_002837175.3 Physeter macrocephalus
AGGGTAAGCTGGGACGAAGTGAGAGAGTGGCATGGACATACATACACTACCAAATGTAAAATAGACAGCTAGCGGGAAGCAGCCACACAGCACAGGGAGATCAGCCCGGTGCTCTGTGACCACCCAGAGGGGTGGGATAGGGAGGGTGGGAGGGAGGGAGACGCAAGAGGGAAGAGATATGGCAACATATGTATATGTATAACTGATTCACTTTGTTATAAAGCAGAAACTAACAGACCATTGTAAAGCAATTATATGCCAATAAAGATGTTTAAAAAAATTTTAAAAAAGAAAACCTTTCCCTGAAAGACTGGAGAATTCAGGTCTTTTAAGCACTAGCTGCCAGGCCTCCTTGCTTGGCGCCTGCAATAAATCCTGTATTTTCCTTCACCACAACCCAGTGTCAGTAGCCTGGCTTTACTGCCCCCCAGGGGCAAGAGGACCCAAGTTTGGTTCAGTAAAAGGGAGAGGTGACTCAGATCAGCCTTCCATTGAGAACAGCTTAAAAAAATGTTCAAAAATCTATGTAACAAATACATATATATTGATGACATCAGAGTGCTTATTTGACAGTGAAATATTATGGGACCAATAACAAGGGAAGAAAGAGGAGCCCAGAGAAGTGAGCCTTCCAGCTGGGGCCGTTTTTCCCTCAAGGGTCAGTCAATTCGGAAGAAACAGCTGAAAGGCTGAGAACCTGAACAAAGATTTGGTCAGCTTTGCGGGCTTAGGGCTGCCAAGGGGGAGGGTTCTTGTAAGTGTCCCATGGTTGGGTCGAAACCCTGAAAGGCTACAATGTCGGTGTGAATAGGAACAGAGACCAGCCCTTGCAGGAACTTCATAAAATCCATTCTGAATTCATTTCAATTTCTGAAACTGCATTTAAGTGATTCAGGGTTTACTGTTGGTGCCTCTAGCCTGCTGAAAGAAGAAAAGTTAAAGTCTTTGTAGAAGACCATAATGTCCTATACCCCAAATTATAATTGCTCATATAGCATGACCCGTGCTCAACAGAAAATAGCTATGTACACAAGGAGACAATGTGACAGAAAACCAAGAAAAACCACCATTGTCAGCATGCACTGGATTGCTGACACACCCACACAACGTGGCTTCGTGGATCCGCAGGCAGACCGCCCCAGATACTACTGGACCAGGTTCGTTTTGCCCGAAGGACAGCAAGCCAAAACACCGAGATGCTGCGGTTTGCAGGAAATCAGCCAAGCAAGGAGATGGGGGAACAAGCCTCAGCTCCGCCTCCCCGAAGGCAAGGGGCTCAGGGTATTTATGGGATAAAGAAGCAGGGCGGTCTGAGGCCTGGGAAGGGTGGGGAGCAGCATGGGCAGAGGCGACTGGAAAAAGCTGCGATAATCTCATTCTGCAAAAAGGTGTAACTAAGCCACAGGCCTCTGCACCGTTCACAAATGGGAGCACGGACTTGAGGGTGGCGTCTTCAGCTCTCTGACGCCAAAAGGTCATGGAGAGGACCATGGCCATTGGAGGGTCGGTGGTCCTCGCATCCATCCTTAACCAGCTCAGCTGGAACCAGACACAACTGACTCCAGGTTCCTGAAAAACAACGCAGGCGAGCATCTCATCGTTTGGGGTCCATGCCGCTTGGAGGACATGCAGTCTTAAAACGACCTTGACCAGTGGAGCAGGTAAAACGGATCTGACCCAGGGTCTCACAGTCACGTGCTAACATGATGCCCCTAGTCAGGGGCTCGGTCTCTACTAAGCCTCGTAGCACATCCGGAGCTTCTTAGCCTGATGTGTGATTCTCTGCAGCAGAGGCCTGGCTTTGCTCCACACTCTGGGGGCCTGTGCCAGAGACCACCCCGCCCCCTGCCAGGGTCTCACTCACCGCGTGTGCCTCTAGCACTATTGGATCTTCCAGGTTATGTGACCCAAGTGCAGGACCACTTGTACTACAAACTGGATCTCTTGCTTTGGACCCCACTCAAAACCAGCCCATAAATGGGTGGTGGTCATAGTAAATGTGGTCTCTGCTGCCTGCAACCCAACGGGGCCAAGCAAGGGCAGCAGGGCTCTTTCTTCGTGACGGCAGATTGCGTTGTTCTGTTTCTGCACAAAATTAACACCAAATTTGTGGCTGAAAACTACAAACATTTATTAGCTCACAGTCTGTGCAGGGCAGGCATCCGGGCGTGACTTAGCTCTGTGCCTTGGCCAGAAGGGCTCCCACAAAGCTGGGGTCAAGGCGGCCGCCAGGTCTGTGGTTTCCTGGGTAGGCTGGCCTGGGGGACGGTCCATTTCCAAGCTCACTCACCTGGCTACTGGGAGGATTTGCCCCTCGAAGCTCGTGGCGCTGAGGGTCAGTTCCTTGCTGGCCGTCAGCCAGAGGCCTCCCTGAGTCGCCTGCCCCCCCACAAGGCGACTTGGAGCACGGCATGGGCTTCCCGCAGGGCAAGCAAGCAAGAGGGGCCCAGAGACGATGGAGTCACAGTCTCGTAACCTAACCTCAGAGGGGACACCCGTCATTTTGCTGCATTTGGTTCATTAGCAGCAAGTCCCTCGGCCGGCCCGCTCACAGGGAGGAGGGTACAGAAGAGCGGGCGGGTCATGGGGGTATCGAGAGGCTTCCTAGCTAGGCGGTGGCAGGCGCAGTAGCAGGGGCCTGGATTTGTAGGGGTGTTCTAACTCCCCCAGACCACCAGTCCCCTAAAACCTCAGTGACGTGGCAGACCCAAAGCTCGGGGCTCCGACGCACACGGCTCAGGGGGCATCCAGAGCTCACACCACTCACGCTCTACCAGCTCCAGCCAGCCTGACACCACCAGCACAGTGACCAGAGGAAGGTGAGGTCCCCGTCCGTTTCACCCAACAGGGAGCAGGAGACTTACCATGGCCCTGAGCCGACCCACCAGCATGGGCTCCGTCCCTCCCACGGGACGCAGACGGACAAACCAGGTGCCCAGTGCTGTGCTGTCTGGACAGACACAGCACAGCTTCTAGTCGTGGCAGCTGTGGTTTGGGGCTGCCGCTTAGCCGCCTGACCGCAGCTGACTGTCACCCACCACGACCCATCTGGAAACCACTCGTATCCGAGGGGCCCAACCTCCAGCTCCACCCAGGACCAGGTACCGCTTCTAACGGACGCACCTGGCCAGAGGGCAGATCCGAGTGGCTGCCATGTGGCCTTTGCTCCACAGACAGAGCTCTGACGGGAAGCTTCTGTCGGCTATTATGCAAGCACTCCCCCCATCAACCTGCGCTGAGAGACGGGTGACCCGAGGCAGTCTGTGCGGCCACAGGACCTACCGTGAGAGAGGCTCGGGCCAGGACCCCACTTACCACCTGGACCCTGTCAGGTCACTGGGCCCAGTGTCCACTCCAACCCTGTGTCCAGCGGCCAGCAGCCCCGGGCCGTGCCCTGCTCCACTCGACGGCGCCCCAGGGCGTCGGTGCCCGCGGGGAGGGGCGAGTGCACACACACGCCCGCCGGCGGGTGAACGGAGGCACGAAACGTGCCCCATCCTCCCGCCGGGCTGGCACTCGGCCACGGAAGGCATGACCTTCTGCGCCGCGTCACCCCGAGGATGAACCAGGAACGCGTGACACCGTCAGAAAGCCAGTCCTGAGGACCAGAGTAGGTCCCGTTCCTAGGAGGCGTCCGGGACAGACGAGTCCACGGAGCCGGGAAGGAGACTGGAGCTGGCCGCCGGGGGCGGGGGGCGCGGGGAGGACGGAGCGAAGGCTGACGGGTACAAGGTCTCCTTTGGGGGTTGAGAATGTTCTGGAACCAGATGGTGGTGGTGGCGCTGCAACACTGTGAATGTGCTAAATGGCGCTAAATTACCCACTTTAAGATGTTTAGAGTGGTGAGTTTTATGTGTTTACAATAAAAAGTGTGTGCTCCTCCTTTAATGTGGTTTTGTTGTTCACGTGAAAGAGACCTGTGTTCATCTGTTTCTGTTTGTCTCCAGTTCTAGGCGCCTCCGGCCCTCTGCACCTTTGTTTGATTTTGTTGAATATGGAAAAAGCTCACCAGAGGGTATCGTTCCCTCCCCCGCCCGGACTCAGGTACCCAGTTTCATTCGTTTCTGCTTTAACCTGTGTTTCTCCTGGCAAAAGTAAGCAGGTATTCGGGTATTTACCCCTCTGTCTTGCCCCAAAAAGTAGCATGCTACGCACTCCTTTACACCCACAGTACATCCTGGAAATCTTGGTCGGTTCCCCGACGTCCTCTCCGTCCTTTCCTACAGCCTCACGGTGCCCTGTGGGCGGGGGGCTGCCACGGTCACTTAACCACTGTCCACGTGAGGGCAAACGTGGAGATCGTCTCCAATTCTGCAACTGTAAACCAGGCTGCAGCGCACGTGCCTCTGAAGATTGCTGGTGGTAAACCAGGTTGGGCTCCTAGAAGTGGGACCGCTACGTAGACATTCATTTTGCCAGATTTTGCCAAATTTTCCTCTGTAACGGCTGTGCCATCTGGCATCCCCACCAGTAGGGTGTGGAAGTGCCTGCCGCCTCCCAGCCTGGCCAGCAGAGCCGCTCAGGTTTGCATGTGTGCTAATCTAACCTGAGGAACAGGAACCCGGTGCGGTTTCCGTTCGCATCTCCCAACGCGTGTGAGGTCAGACACCCCATTAGGGATCCACCCTTTCCGGTCAGTTCACGTCCTTCACCCATTGTTCTGTCTGGCTTCTGATCCTTCCCCCTCAACGTTCCAGTTCTTTATGTGTTAGAGAAATCCACCTTTATCTGCGATGTGCGCTGCAAACACCATCTCCTGATGCAAGCGTTCTGCATCCTGTTAAGGCCTCCCTTCCCCTCACCTGACTTCTGAACCTGAGAGAAAGCCCTCCCACACCCAGGTTCAGAGAGACCACCCGTGTTTTCTTCTAGTACTGGCTTGGTTTCATTTTTTACATTCAGATTTCTGATATGAGTCCTTTTTGGTGGGTGGTGTAAGGTATATGTCGAATTTTACCTTTTTCTAAATGGCTGTCCAGTTGAACCAACACCAACTGTGAAAAAATCCACCTTGGCCCCAGTGCTCTGAGACAGGCCTCCTCTCACACACTCTGTCCAGACGCACCTGGCCGGGCTCTGCACTCCCTCCTGTTCCTCCTGCACCAGCAGGACACCGTCGTGATCACGGAGGCCGCAGGGGCCCTCACGGCCCCCTTTCCAGGGCTGCCTTTGCTGTCCTATCACGTTGACTTTCCCTGTAAACTCGAGTATCGACTGGTCTAGTTCCAGAAAACAGCCTGTTAGTATTTTTATTGGGATCATCTTAGATTTAAAATTAATTTAGGCAAAACAGACACCTTATAAGGATGACTCTTCCTAAGAACAAGGACTTTTTTTCCACTGATTTGTGTCTACTTTTGTGTCTTTCATGAGTGTCTTAAAGTTTTATCTCATCTAGGTCTTGCATATATCTTAAGTTCATTCCTAAGTATTTAATCTTTATTGCCATTGTAAATTGGATTTTTCTCTTCCATTCTTTTTTTTAAATAAATTTATTTTATTTTTATTTATTTATTATTTTTGGCTGTTGGGTCTCTGTTGTGGCGCGCGGGCTTCTCATTGCAGTGGCTTCTCTTGTTGCGGAGCAGGGCTCTAGGTGCACGGGCTTCAGTAGATGCGGCATGTGGGCTCAGTAGTTGTGGCTCATGGGCTTAGTTGCTCTGCGGCATGTGGGACCTTCCGGGACCAGGGCTCGAACTCATGTCTCCTGCATTGGCAGGCGGATTCTCAACCACTGCGCCACCAGGGAAGCCCCCCATTCTATCTTCTGATTATCATTTGCAGGAATGAAGGCTATTGGTTCCTGCGAAGGAGGCTGCCTGCCCGGCCCGTGTCTGTGTTGGGCAGTGCAGGTGGCACAGCTTAGGTGGACGTGAGGAAGCAAACACTCAGCTAACGGCAGCCAATCACCACCCAGCAAGTGATTTACAACTGGGCACGGTGTATGCCAACGCCTGGCGGCTCTCCCTCTCCCTGGGGTCCCATAAGCTTCTCCTTGACCGTGACGGACACAGTGACCTTGCTAATAGCTCTTTCTCCAGGCAATGTCTGCATAAATGTACAAGTAGCTTCAGTTTAGTTCAGAACGACAAAGAACTCTCCAGAATGTGAAAGTAACCAGCTGCTCTGCCGTTGGCATGGGATTTTAAAAAGACCATTTTAAAGGTAATTTGTGTAGCATTTATCGCAAGATCTTAGCTTTTAATGCATTCTAAGGACGGCTCATCATGTAGATAGGGATGTGTGTGAGTTCTACAAACGTGGGTTTTAGGGGAGCCCCCAGACGCCCTAACGACAGGGAGGGAGAAATCAAAGAAGAAACTGAGGACAAACAGCAAACACGCTCTTCACACGACATTTAACTCCTCCTGCAGCACCGAAGCTCTCCTCTCGGCTCTTCCAGGGCATCTACTCACCTCGTACAGCAAACTGTGATTGCTGTTCTTACAGCCTTTCAGTGAAATAAAGCAAACAAATGAACATTTATCTGGGGAACGATCACAGCAGACCAAGTAGAAAAGTCAGACTAGTCTCCCTCTTACCACCTCCCCGACACACCATGTCTTGCGACATTTCCAAAGCTGAGTAAGTGTCCACGGTCCTCTTTCTCAAGCTTAAAACTTGGAAAACTAAGAACATTTCAGGAACTCATTTCAGAATCTACCTTTCAGATTTGGTCATAGCATTTCTGACAAGAATGAATGGGGAAGCCGGATTACAGATACATTTAAAAACATCCCCGATCACTTTTAACATGAATGACCTGCAAACACTGACTTAGGGCTGATGGGCTGATCGTGTCTGTCCTTCCCAGGATCCTGGGCCCCGTTTCCAGCAAGAACTAAAGTCCTACGTAGTCCACCAGCTCTCAGCTCTCGGGAGGCCCTCTGGTGACACCTTGTGGGCACTTCTGATACCGCAGCCGCGCGCCACCTCGGCCGGGGGACCAGTCACCGGACACTGGGCAGGCAGCCTGGCCCCTCGCCCTGCTCGGAACTGACAGGCAGGACCGCAGCCTCGGCAGGGAGGGCGCGGCTGCACGTGGGTGAAGACCCCAGCCAGTGGGAGAAAACGCTCAGCTGCTCCCTGGCTCTCCCTCCCCACGAGCCAGACCCTCTCAAGAGACGCGATGGACTCCCTGAAAAGGCCGAGCTGACGCCCACTCGTCCAGTAGGGCAGTGGTGGGCCCACCGCCGGGCACCGAGGCCCAGACAGAGCCTGCACACCTGGAGAGCCCTGTGCCTCGGGGCACCTGTTAGAGTGCCTGTTAGCCCCGCCCCATCCCACCTGAGGCTGCCATTTGTAGGTGAAGAAACTACAGCCAACGTTACACAACGTGCTCAAGATCACTCATCAAGCGGCCGAGCCACGACCTCATCATCCCACGTCTTGCAAACATTTCCACTGAAGCGCCCCAGCAGCTAAGGAAGTGAGCCCTTCCCGCCCAACGGGTGACCACAAACCACAGACTTCCTGCCAAGCCTTCTCTGAAAAATGCATGCAAACTTGTGACACTCAAAGGAATTCTCTGAATTCCTCATGTTAGCACTTTCTACGAAAATTTAAAATACACTTGTGGCTTCCCCGTCCGAGGGCCACGCCCACTGACGCCCTTAAAACTCCTCGAATGGGCATTTCTCAGAAAATGCGTAACTTTACTAATATAAGACGTACCCATTTAAAGCACAGTGACACCGTTTTCATCACATTAAGAAAAAACTAAGCCAATGAAACAGCTGATGAGGGTGTGGGGAAACTGATGGAGAGGAAGCTGGCGTGACTTTCTGGATGGCAACTTGGCACCTTCCACCAAACTCTGAAACACGTCCCCTCCGGCACAGCAAGGCCGTCCAGGAAACCCTCTCTGAGCAGCCGGGCAGAGGAGCGATGACACGCCCAGGTCCTGGGAGACCACGCAGCGTAAGGATGCCTGTGACCTTGACTGCTCTCCTGACCCTTCACCCTCTGCGCCACTTCAGTGTCTATTCACACAGGTCCTTAAGGAAAATACTAACTTCTCAGAAAGCTCTTAAATACACTTAAATACTCCAATCACAGTTAAGAAACACGAGTGGACTCCTAAGTTGATAATTCCTGATAAAACGTGCACGTCTTTTGTCCTTTAGTTTGGATGATCAAGAATGGCGCTAAAAAGAAGTATGACGTGAGCCCCGCCTACCTACTTCTAAAATTTCTAGTAGCCACAATTAAAAAACAATACAAAACCAGGTAAAACTCACTTCAATGTTTTATTTAATCCATCATATCCAAAATACTATTTCGACCTGTAAGTGTTTTTAACATGAGTATTTCACTTTTTTTTCTGGCATTGACTTCAAAACCCAGTGTCTCAATTTGGACATTAACCTTACTTGAGAAAGACCTGATCTGTATTTAGATTTTATAAAATTTACAGCTGAAGAACCAGATTCACATATTCACGTTCTTGACATACTCAACATTGTTTCCTAATAAGTGAATGAAGCTAGCAGCTCTGCGGCTACGCTGGACGCCGGCTTCACGTGCTCCCTAGTGGCCGGTGACCGCTGCACTGGACCTGGACCGCAGAAAGTGCTCCGTCCACGCAGTCCCCAGACCCACAGCATCAGGAACTCCGCTGGGGTGGGGCGGGGGGCGGTGGCCCTGCTCTAACAGGCCCCCGCACGATTCTGGCGCAGCTGGAGAACCACGGGTCCAGATCTAACGCCACCAACAGGACAGGGCGTAGAAAGAGCTGGATAACCCACCTGTGGAATGGGAACTGAATACACCCCCCAACCATTTTATATATATATATATATATATATATATATATATATATATATATATATATTTAACATCGTTATTGGAGTATGATTGCTTTACAATGCTGTTAGTTGCTGCCGTACAAGAAAGGGAATCAGCTATACGTATACGTACATCCCCAGATCCCCTCCCCCTTGCGCCTCCCTCCCACCCTCCCTATCCCAGCCCTCTAGCTCGTCACAACCATTATATTTTGAGGCTATGAAACCAAAAAAGGAAGAGTAGCTGCTTGGACTTGTGTTAATCCGCAAGCAGTGGGGTGTCTGGAGCGCACGGCCGGATGCCCCTGGGGTTATGCCTGGGATGGTACTTCTCTTCATCCGGTTCCCTGAGGTCCCAGGAGACGACGGCTCTCCTGACAGGCCCCAAAGCCCTCGGTGTCACCCCAATGCTTGCAGTCAGAGGGTCACAGGAACAGGTCGCAGTCAGTGGAACGGGAGCGGTGGGCTGGGGGCCCCTCTGGACAAGGACCCCTAACAGGGCAGGTGTAGTCCCGCCCCCGTGCCTGGGCTCAGATGGCTGATCACCACACAAGCCCCGTGAGGAAGACACAGCGAGATCCACTGTCGCTGGTTTAAGTGACACAGGTTAAGTGATAGAAGCCCCTGACCGGCTCAGCTCAGGGCAGAGCTGCTCGTGGTGGGAAGTATGCAAGTGCTAGAGCATGAAAGTATCCAAAGTGCAAATCATGTACGGAAAGAGGCCAGACTGAACACATACAGTCACATCATCGCTTTCCTCTCCACTGAAAGAGAAGAAAACAGCTTATGTTCTTAGGTTTGTCGTGATTAACTAGAAGCGGGTGATCGTATAAAAGACATTCGCCAAACACAGTGCTTCAGAAACCAGCTATCAAGTGTTACTCCCGTCACCCTGTGCTGGAGCGGCCCGCGTGTGCAGCCGGGGCTGACAAAGCCCGAGGCCGGGCGTGCGTCCCCTCCATCCCGTCCAGCTGTGACGGAGCGCGGAGCTCCAGGTGGCCAGTCGTGAGCCGCGCCACGACCGCTGAGCGCTCACCGGCGGGACACAGAACCGCCCCGCCTGACACAACGGCAGCAACGCCGCGTGCGCCCCGGACCAGTGCCTGAAGCGCCGAGCCAGCCGGCCGCCCGGCCCCTCGCGTGAAGCCCCCGACGGCCCGGGATCCGAGTCCCTTGCTGGCAAGCCCCTGCGCAGGAGGGTCAGGTCAGGGCTCAGCCAAGCCCTCGCCGGTGCCGAGAGCCACGCACGCAGGGACGAGGTCAGCCCCCAGCCCGGCTCGGGCACGGACACCATGAGAAACAGCCGAGTGGAAGTGACAGGTGACTCGGGCTTCCATTTCTACCCACGGAAGGTGGGGGCAGACTTTTCCACCGGCCCGAGGAAGGTCCTCCCTGTTAATAACCGGTGAAGGGGCTGAACTGCCCCCATCAGAGGTGGGGTGGAGTCCGACACCCAGGACCTATTTGGAGGGAGGGTCGCTGGAGGTGTATTAGGGAGGGTGAGCTCACAGCACGCTGACCCCACAGACCAGTGTCCTTATGCAAAGGGGACACTCGGACAGCGCCGTGCACAGGGAGAACGCCACAGGAAGGTGAAGGCCAGGGTGACGCGTCCACAAGCCAGAGAAGCCCGAGCCGACGGGAAGCACCCTCGGCGAGGGGGAGGCCGGGGGAGACCCTCCCCATGGCCCCGCACGGTGAGCAGGCACTTCTGGCTCCAGAACTGCAGTCCCAGCAAACAACGACTAGAATCCGGCTTCAATTTGGAATCCACTTTTAATTAGATCATGTTCACCCAAACCCCTACAGCGCATGGTCAGCACCAAGAGCTGAGCGTGCAGCACGGGTCCAGGCTGTCCCAAGCCCGTGCAGGCCGAGCCGGGCCCCTCCTCAGCCGGCCGTGCTGGCAGGGGGGCCTCCGCGGGCGCAGCCGCGGGCCCGAGGGTGTCTGTGCTGAATGCAGAAGCCGCCGCGACACTCAGAGCAAGCCGCCCGCAGCATCTCTTTCCGCCGGCAGCCCTCTTTTGAGCAGCGGTACGTGAAAATCTGAGAATGTACAAGTTGCTTCAATGTTCCAGCGGCCTCACCCAGCCATCATTCAACAAGCCCCCCACCCCCCCCATTTAAGACCAGCGGCATTTAAACTAGAAACGGTCCTTAGCTACACAGAATGAAGGCCCCGGGGCTTCACTGAGATGTCTGTCAGGAAAACAAGGAAATACTCGTTTAGGAGACAGAAAAGTTTTAACAAGTGGTAAATACAAAAGCGGCATTTTAAGTTGGGTCTCATGTGAGATGCTTGGGGGGGTACTCCCAGGAAAAGAAACAAGGCGGGGGGCGGGGGACGGGGACACGGCAGGGAAGGAGGCCAGGCACGAGGCGTCACGCGCAGCCCTAGAGGGAGCTGGCACAGCCGTTAGTTACTGCGGGGTCTTTGGGGTGATATAAACTCCCAGGCACTTCCGACTCTGTGCGGGTGACAATGTCAGGGAGGAAGGGGGCCGGCAGCCTGGGGGCAGCCCTCTGGCCAAGAAGGGCGAGTGACCCGAGCACGTGGAAACAGTGCAGGTGCCGGCGGGGCCCAGAAGACGGAGGGAGAAGGACCTGGTCACCTGGGGGGGGGTGGGGGGAGAGGGGTACATGGGAGGGGCCGTGGTCGGAGCGAAGGCACAGGGTTTTACCAATGCTTCTGGAAGCCTCGGAGGCACGGCAAGCATGAGCCGCAGGAACGGGCTGGAGGAGACGGGGCCAGGAAGGGGTCAGGGAGGCTCCAGTCAGAGGGTCTGGGACGGAAGCTCAGGGACAGACTTCACCCTCTTCTGTTCCAGGTTATTTGTCATAATTGCATTTGTTCTGTATTTAGTGTAACATACAGAAACCGTGAGGTAAGGTGGTCAGAAGCCAGTGCCCTGGAGATAAGCTCTGAAGGCCAAGACAGCAGGGGGCGGCGCACCCCGCATCCTAGGGAACCCACCCAAATAAACCCGGAGGCCCCAGGGAGCGTGCAGGGCTGGGCTGGGGCGGGGCCCAGAAGACGGAGGGAGAAGGACCTGGTCACCTGGGGGGGGTGGGGGGGTGGGGGGAGAGGGGTACATGGGCGGGGCCGTGGTCGGAGCGAAGGCACAGGGTTTTACCAATGCTTCTGGAAGGCTCGGAGGCACGGCAAGCATGAGCCGCAGGAACGGGCTGGAGGAGACGGGGCCAGGAAGGGGTCAGGGAGGCTCCAGTCAGAGGGTCTGGGACGGAAGCTCAGGGACAGACTTCACCCTCTTCTGTTCCAGGTTATTTGTCATAATTGCATTTGTTCTGTATTTAGTGTAACATACAGAAACCGTGAGGTAAGGTGGTCAGAAGCCAGTGCCCTGGAGATAAGCTCTGAAGGCCAAGACAGCAGGGGGCGGCGCACCCCGCATCCTAGGGAACCCACCCAAATAAACCCGGAGGCCCCAGGGAGCGTGCAGGGCTGGGCTGGGCCTGGGGGCGCGCGCAGGGCTCCGAGAGTCTCGTCTGAGGAGTGGACCAGCTGCCACGGGCCATGTCCAACCCGAGCCTCCTTGGACTCTGGTCGGGGATGGACAAGTGACCACAGGTGGCGGCTCCGACTCCGCCTGAAGTTCTATAGAAGTGACCACAAAGAGATGTTCTGAAAAAGGATGAACCCCAAAGGGCAAAAGATAAAAAGAAAACAGCCACAAGATTTTAATTTCTTTTTTTTTTTTTTTGCCTGTGCCACGCGGCATGCGGGATCTTGGTTCCCTGACCAGGGGTAGAGCCCCCTGCAGTGGAAGCGCGGAGTCTTAACCACTGGACCGCCGGGGAAGCCCAGAACAGCCACAGGATTTTAGAAAAAGCACATGGACGAGCAGTAGCGGACTCGGCAGACATGAGAAAGCTGAACTAGGAGCCGGCAGGCAGCGTCCAGAAGCAGCGTACGTGTGACACGGAATCCCCGAAGGCTCAGAAATCGACAGCAGCAGAGGCAGCGCGGTGACGCGGGACCGGGAGGAGCCCCGCCCGCACGGCAGAGCCGCCCTGTCCCCGGCGCACGCGCGCGCTCAGCTGCGGCCCCGGCGCGTGGCGACGACTGACCACGACGCAGGAACGACCACCTGCACGTGGGCCGCACAGAGAAAAGGGGACTTGAGGGGAAACGGAGGCCGGCCCGGGAGGTCCAGCCCCAAGGAGCGGGAGTCCAGGGGAGGCGGCGACAGCGTCAGCCAGGGGGAAGCTGCCACACCCGGGGACGAGGAGGAGAGCGGCCCCTCGCGGGAACTCCCCGAGCGGCGGCCGTAGCGGGGAGGCCACCGGCGCCAGCGAGCGCCGCGTGGGGACCGCGCATCTCCCGCCACCACGGCGCGGACAGGACAACCGCGAGCTGGAGCTGAACGCGCTGCTCAGGTGCGCGGCGCCGCGTACTGCAGGAGCGGCACGCGGCCGCTCCTTCCACCACACCCGACTCCAAACGGACAGACGCGGGCTCGAGAACGAGCCCCGCCACGGCCAAGGCGGGGACGCCGACGTCTGATTTTACACCCCGGACATTTCCTGGCGGAGCTTAGGAAAAGCCACACACTAACAGAATGATTCTAGAAAACCACAGTAACTTCCCATCTTGGGAGGAATTCCTGTAACAAAAGCAAATCCTAACATAGACCCTAATATTTAGGAAACATGTTTATATAACTGTAAAAACCCATGCTGTTCACAATCCAGGAAAACACCGATCAATTGTTGGGGTTTTATTTTGTACAAAAACTATTAAAACTAATTCGCCTGCTTGGATAACTGACCTTCTTCCCTGAGGAGAAACCGGCCCCCAGAGGGCTGACACAGACTGGCCTCACCCCCTCTTTCTTCTTCCCAGGGCGGTGTTCACAATCTCCATCAATGTGCTCACCGACCACCACATCTGGGATCTCTCCCCTTTTCACTGGGATGGGGCTGTTACAAAGTGGGCACACTGGGACCAGAACATCCTAAAAATAATAAATATAAGATGATATTCCAGATTCAGACAATCAAAACTCACACACACACAAAAAGGCACAGTGGTACAGCACATTTAAAAGCAAACAGAGTACAAACACTGACATCCGACCCCCCACGAGAGGAGAGTGTGGTTAGCACAGGGGATGGGCAGCAAGGCATCCCTAGGGCTTGAAGACAGTTGCCTTACGTGGAAGACAGTTGCCTTACGTGGAACCCAGGAGAACTGAAGAAACAGACTATTAACCACCCGCAGAAATGATCCTGAGACAGAGGTCAAGTGCAGCCCAGGAAGGAAGCTGGTGAACCAATCCAGAAGGACAGTCTCAGGGTGGCAGGGCTATCTGTCCAGCACCGTGTAGTGAGCAGTGAAGCCGCCCAAACACCTCGAGGGTGGGGCTGCCAGGAAAAAACACCAGCCGTGAAGAGCCTCAGCTCCTTCACCTGCCAACGGCCTCCCCGATGCTCCCTGTAGCTTCCACCGTGGCCACGCAGGTAGACTAGCTCATCAGTCAAGGGCGCACGTGGCCAGGCTGAGCTCTCAGGCTCAGAACCACCATCCAAGCCCAGCACTGGGGGGCTCTGGAGGGAACGCCCAGCACGGTTAAAATCCCTCTGGGCCAGGGCAGGAGCTGAGCTAATTTAGCTCAAGAACACTGAGGTGACATGTGGACGAGTAACAGGTAATCACAGAATCGCGATACCAGCTGTCTGGGAGCTGAGCTGGAAAGCCACCCAGGGGTGCTCCTGCAGCTGGCAAGTTGGCCAAGTTAAGAAATAAAGCATCATTCAGTCACCTCTAGGCAGACTCTCCCTATCCAGCGACACAGGAAGGTCAAGGCAACAGACCAGGTAGTTTGGCCTGGTCATCGGTGCCGGGTGAACAGGAGTCACCCTCCCCCGCTCCCATGAATCAGCAAAGAGCCAGACCCCAGCCGACACTGGTCAAAGGGTGTAGCACTGTCACCCGCATTTCTAACTGCCACCCTGGGGAAGCAGCAGAGTGCTGACTGAAGAGCTCACGAAAATGCTCCCTGAAGCACCCAAAACAAAGTGAGTTTAGGCTGGGACCACCTGAAAAGTCAGTAACCAAGGTCTGAAACCTCTGGACTTAGGCAAGTCTGTTTCCGTACAGCCATCTTCCAGCTTCCACCATGAACTGTCTGAATCAGCTAGGGAGGATGCCAAGGCTGCAAAGTTACCCAGATAAGCAAGCATTTACAATTCTTCCCAGATTAGAGCCCCCATCAAGCGCTGCACTGCGTTTCTTGCGCCCCATGAAGACAGAGCTGTTTTTCCTTGTGTGTTGAATAAAAGGAACTAAGTGTCTTAACATGTAAAGTAAGCTCTGAAGGTTTAGGTACAACAATTTGATTCCAGGAAAATAATCTGTTGCTTTAGAGCTGTGCCGTCCAGAGCTTCCTGCAATGATGGAAAAGCTCCACATCTGCTCTGTCCACACATGGCTCCCGAAAACCTGAAACGTGGCTGGCGTCACTGAGAAACAGGACTTTTAAGATTTATTTAATTTTAATTAAGCTTTATCTACATGTGGCTAGTGTCCACTATCTTGGGCAGCGCAGCTTTGGAGAGTGAGGACGAGAATCTTTAGAACGAAGTGTGACCAATGACCTGCTTGAATGCAAAGGGACATTTATGTGCAGCATAGGTAAAATGATCTTTACAGAAATCTTGTTTACATGCATCACACTCTAATGGAAGAAAATCTAAAAAAAAAAGAACAAAAAACAGTAACGTGTTTTAAAGACTAGAACCGAAGAATCACAGATCATACTAAACAGGTATTTACCTTTGCTGGGTTCCTATGATACCTATCAAATACATCCTCGAGGTACCACATGAGAAAAAAATCGGGGGCCGTGAATTTGACAATGCCAGCAACGCTGAAGAACCGGTATAGCATCCTTTCCAAAGAGATCCCACCTCACGTGGTACCACGTATTTAAGTAGAGCATTTAAATCCACTCGGTGCTGGCAGCCGGCCTTGTACCTAGCTGTACGGAACCAAAACCTCAGGCCAGCATCTCATTACTGAAAAGCCAGAAAGGCCAAGGCCCAGAGAACAACAGCTAATGAAGACAGTGGCCAGTTCTTCTCCCAAATAGATAACAAGACACCCATCTTCTGTTAATGTTCCCTTAGAAGTGCTTACCTGGCTGCTTGCAAGTTTTTTCTGAACACTGCTTCCCCAAATCAGGGAACTCCATTATGAGAAAATGTCCAAAACACAGATGACAGAGTGAAATGTCACCTGCAAGAATTAGAAATAATTAGGAGGAAAGCAAGGATGGTCCGAATTTCAGTCACCAGGGTTTATATCGCACAGCTGATATAAGTAAACAAACACTGCAGGGAGCATTAAATGCCCACGTCATCTGGGCTCCCGCAGGGGCCGAAGTGTCACAAATTCTTGTCTTTCAGCAAACAGAAAATGGGAGTTTTAGCGTAAGTACAAGCTCCTTCAGAATCAACCCCCTTAGGAGACAGATTGTTTTTCAGTTCTTTTAATTCCTAGTTTATCAAGCTCAACCCGAATTTAAGTTTTCATTAATCCATATTTTGACTCATATTGACAGGGACGTCCCATATTCAACTACACAGCTACTAGGGAAAGTTACAGCCTCGGTGAACTTTAAATCGCAATTTCATCTACTGAATATACTTGACAAACAAAACTCTGTTACCAGGTGCTAAGTCACATTACTTAACTACACTATCCCGGGGACATTCGACTCAGTCCCCTGTTGCTGTCTTTAACTCCCTTATGCATTGAGTTTTACTCAGAATTTATTCCTTAATGACAATCAACCTGGAGTTGACCAGAGGAAGGGGAAGTCGTTAACTCACCAGTGGAAAACAGGTGGACAAACGGTGATGCCACTGCACTTGAGAGAAAACTGAAGTCCACGGCACGCCTCACAGGGTCCCCTCCGTGATCTGGCACCCACCAAACCTCTCAAAACTCTTGTCCCTCCCAGAATTCACGTTCCCGGGGCCTTTTCCGGACCTGCGCATCAGCTCTCCCGCTGCCCGGAGCGTCCCGGGTGCCTGGGATACTCTGGCCACAGCTGACATCCGCTCATGCCCTCAGGGCCCGGTTTAAAGCGTCACTCAGGGCCTTTCCCAACACCCTCACCTGGCCCCACCCAAATCGCGGTTCCTCTACTCGGTAATTCCTTTCCCAGGGCCCACTCGCTCGGCTTCCCATTGCAGCTTCGTTCCCCACTCTCGGCTCCGCGAAGCGCAGGGCCCAGGTCGGGTCTGCCCATCCTGGATCAGCAACACCCAGCGGACGTTCGGAAATCAATCGATCGAGGACCGACGAGAAGCCGAACTCAATCCCGACGTGGCCGCGCTCTCGGCGCCGCAGCCGCGGTGCGAGAGCCCCGTCCTGCTAGGACACTAACGTCCTGCCAGTCCGAGGTTCGCGGCCCCGTCCGACCCCCGCCCGGCACCCCCAGGCCGGCCCCGAACCTGGCCCTCGTCTGAGGCCTGGGCAGCCGCAGAGGGGAGCGGAAGGTGGCACAGACCAAGAGCTGTCTCCCTGTCCGCGGTCAGCCGCGGGGGACAAGGCCAAAGGGACGAAGAAAACAGGATCCGAGCGACGGCCGAGGCCGGGCCGAGTCCGCGGGAGAGCCCAGCATCGTGCCGCCCGGACCTCCCGGCCATTTATTCGCAGCCGCCGGGTCGGAAAGCCACCGCTCTCCGGGCGCCCCCGGCGCGCCCCCGACGACGTCACCGTCGAGCCGACCAATCGCGCCCTCCGCGGCCAGGCATTCCCGGCGCGCCCCTAGACGTCACCGCTAGGCCGACCAGTCGCGCCTGCCGCGGTCCCGTCGGCCCGCCCACTCCTCGCCTCTTCTTGAACAGCCCGGCGGCTTCTCGGGCTGAGGAGTCAGGGTGAGGCGGCTCTGCGCAGGCGCAGTGGGCCGGCACCCGGAGCGCGGCGCTGAGTCGGAGCGGGCTGGGCCGGGGTGCGGAGGGAGGATATCCCGCGCTGGGTGCCACGGAGGCTGCGGGCGGCCGGTACCCGGCGCGAGGCTCCGCTGGAAGTGCGTCCAGCCGGCTCACGCACACAGGCACTGATTTTGCAGTTACAGATGAACTTGAGCGAGGGGGCAAGTTCACAGATGTGGAAACCACAGCCATGAAGGATCGACCGTGTGTGTGTACGTGTCCGTGCGCATTTTCCTTACCCTTGGTCTGGACCACGTGAAAGCGTGGTGTGGACATGATGCCCCATCACCTACCCCCCTCCGCCCCCAATACTCCCTACGTGACCACTCCAGCCACCCAGCACGGAAATCAGTGTGACACTATGTTAAGGTCCGACCCGCAGACCCCATTTAGGTTTCCGCCAACCGTGTCGTCGATGTCTCTTTCCTCTGCGCTCCAGGAGCCCGTCACCAATTACCCGTTCAGTGTCTTCCTGTCCTCGACAGTTTTTATTAAAGATCACAGACTTTCCTTCATATAACGTGACTCTCAGGCAGTGTACATCCACGTTTCCTCAGGAGCAGACTCAGGTCATGCTTTCTTGGTGGTTACATCACAGAAATGGTAGTGCGCTCATCGCCGGCCCAGGATTGCAACCCCTCCTAGCATGGGTGACGTTAATCTTGACGACATCGTCATCCCGATGTTTGCTAAGTTTCTCCGCTTTTTCATTTGTGAATTAATTAGTATCTTGTAGGGAGAGATTCTGAGATTCCACCATTGTGTCATTCTTCGTGAACCTCTGACAACCTTGACTCCATCAGTCGCTTCTGCCTGGATCACTATGATCATTGCCAAACAGTGCGTTTAAAAATTTCCATCGGGCTTCCCTGGTGGCGCAGTGGTTGAGAGTCCGCCTGCCGATGCAGGGGACGCGGGTTCGCGCCCCGGTCCGGGATGATCCCACATGCCGCGGAGCGGCTGGGCCCGTGAGCCATGGCCGCTGAGCCTGCTCTCCCGTTGCGGAGCACAGGCTCCGGACGCGCAGGCCCAGCGGCCATGGCTCACGGGCCCAGCCGCTCCGCGGCATGTGGGATCCTCCCGGACCGGGGCGCGAACCCGGTTCCCCTGCATCGGCAGGCGGACGCGCAACCACTGCGCCACCAGGGAGGCCCCCTCTACATTTATTAGTTGGCGTTCCACTATAAGGGAATGATTTGCCTTCCACATTTATTTTTTAACCCTGACTTTAACCCGAAGAACCAGAATTCACACCCAGCATCAGGGAAGGTCAGGAGAAGATGTGAGAGTGGATACCCCGGGGGTGTAACAGGCGAGCACTTGGCCCACCTCTGCTGTTCCTGGTCCTGACCCAGCCAAGACCACACCAACCTGTCGTGAGAACAAAAGACCGTCTAGTCAGAAATTTTAAATGCAGTGTTTTTGTCATTAACTGAACATCTGCCTTCATACAAAGAGAGATGCCGGGCTTCCCCGGTGGCGCAGTGGTTAAGAATCTGCCTGCCAATGCAGGGGACACAGGTTCGAGCTCTGGTCCAGGAAGATCCCACTTGCCGCAGAGCAACTAAGCCCGTGAGACACAACTACTGAGGCCGCGTGCCACAACTATTGAAGCCCGTGTGCCTAGAGCCCGTGCTCCACAACAAGAGAAGCCACTGCAAAGAGAAGCCTGTGCACCACAACGAAGAGTAGCCCCTGCTCTCTGCAACTAGGGAAAAAGCCTGTGCACAGCAACGAAGACCCAATGCTGCCAAAAAAATTAAATAAATTTAAAAAAAAGAGAGAGAGAGATGCCAAAAGCGTAAGTTAGGTGACCACCATCCACCTAAGTAGTTTACCACATCGCGATAAAGGGTAGCAAGGACCTTGTACTACTGTGACCCGGGGGACGGGAGGGGAGGCGGACCTCGGAGCTTTAGTTAGCAAACCTCAGGAAGTTCTACTTGAGAGAAGAGGCCAGAGTGCGTGTCCAGACACGACCCTCTATCGAGACCACCATGCCCTTCACCAACGGCTCACTGTTGTGATCCCTGTTTTACCTACGAGGAGACTGAGGCACAGAGGTGACAAGGGACACGCCCAAGAGGAGCCAGGATTCAAACCCCACCCCAAGTCCACATTCCTAACTCCCCTCTGCTACCTTCACGGGCCAGGGGTGGGGATGGAGACGCAGCCAGGTGCCAAGTCATAGGACCCAGAGCGTCATGAAAAGATTCAGGGCTTTATTTTGAGTGCAAAGGGGTATTGCTGAAAAGTTTTAAGCATGACCTTGAGGGGTGGGCAGGAGACAATATGTATAAAGTACACATACCTTACACAGCTGAACGGAAAATAACTGCAACTTGCTCAGTTTTCTAAAATTGAGCTCCACTTTCCTTTGGAGCCCCAGATGCCTGCCGCCGGCAGACACGGGCCCTGTCCCATCACCGGTCTGTTCAGATCCGGTTCCTTTGGTGACCTCGGTCACTGTCCAGCTCAAACTACAGTCATTTCAGGGCTTCTTCCTACAATCCCTCGTTCCCGTTCCCGTCTCCTTCCGTGGCGCCTGGGCTCGGAGATGCGCATATAACCCCATGGCAGTGAAGGGTGGAGGCTCTGGCCTCTGCAGGTGATGACCTGCCCACAGCCTTTGGGCAGGTGCTAGCACCTGCTGCCGGTGTCAGGACTTCCGTCGTGACCTCTGATCCCAAGCTCATCACGTGCACTGTCCTGACCCCCAGTTTCAGGTTCAGTGACCCTCTCCGCCCTCCACGCCAGGGCATGCGGGGCTGGGGAGCTCCTCTAGCTTTTGTGTGGGGACTGCGGCTCTGGGGCACCAGCTGAGGTCCTCTCCCTGCCTGGCTGCACCCCAGGCATCATCCACTGCACTCTCCCTGTGCTGGCACAGAGAAGCTATGTGCCTCTCCCAGAGGAACAGGTGGGGGCCCCACGCCTTCAGAGCACACTCTCCAAGCCCAGGTTGTTTGTCATTGCAAGTCCCACATCTGAGGGCTGCAGGATGAGCCGGGGTCCAGTCTCAGGGACCCAGGCAGCATGACAAGCTTGGCGTCCTCCCTTTCAAAGCCCGGCAGATCTCTCCCCGGCCCTGGAAGTAATGTTCTCCTTATGCTGCGGGGCATTTCTGTCACATCATCGCCTTGGGTTTCTTGCTCTAAGGGTGAATCTCACAAACTTTGGTTCATGGTTCCCTTTCCTCCCTCTTGAAAGCCTTGCTTCTAAGACTAAGGCTTGCTATGAGCTCTTAAAAGTTTACGTTTAAAACTCCAATCTGAGCAACGACTTCTTTGGTCTAGACAGACCCTTCCGTGCAGCCATGAGTGTCACTGCAGGGCCTAGCCTTTTTTGGGTTTTTAAAAATATTTATTTGGTCGCACTGGGTCTTTAGTTGCGGCTCACGGGCTCCTTAGCTGTGGCGTGCGAACTCTTAGTTGCAGCATGCATGTGGGATCTAGTTCCCTGACCAGGGATTGAACCCAAGCCCCCCGCATTGGGAGCGTGTAGTCTTAACCACTGCGCCACCAGCGAAGTCCCAGGGCCTAGTCTTGATGGAGAAAAGAAAACACGTTGACGTTATACTGGCTGCACACCCTGTATTTTAAAACGTGTTCATCCGCAGTTTGTGGCAGACAGGCGGATGGGGAAGAGGCCAGAGCAGAAGCTGGGCGAGCAGGTAAGAGGCTGTGGCTGCAGTCTAGGTGACAGAGATGACAGTCACCATAGAAACCATGGAAACACAGAAGCCTTACCCACCTTCACTGCTCCCCTTGTAGGCAGGGCATCAGCATGTGGTCCAGGGAGAGGGGCTTCTGGGAAAAGATTTCCTTCCTAATCAAAGAGAGACATCCATTAGGACATAGGCCTCTTCCAGAAGAATGTTTTGTGATGCTTGAAAATAGTGGCCTTCTCGTTAACACGAAGGGCAAAGCTTAAGGATCAAGTCAAACAGAGACAGCAGCGCAGAAAGGTGGAGAGAACCCGCGTCGTTGATTACGTTGAGCTGACCATCAATTTCCCTGCCTCTGGACTGCTTGTAACCTGAGACAGTTTTTTCTGTAGCCAAAGCATTCTTACTGACACTTGGAAAAAAATGTTTCAATTTAGGATGTATCGGTATCTGCTATGGGACAAAAGGGGAGAGTTGGCAAATAAGCACATGGATACATGAGTAGAAGTCAGAGCAAAGGTCTGACCTGGAGAAACAACGTTGGGAAATCGACAGCATAAAGATGGCAATTAAATCCATAAGTGCCGAGATCGCCCCGGGAAAGGACACCCGTGGAGGAGGAGAGGGTCCGCCTTAGCAAAGTCCAGCGTTTAAAGATCAGAGAAAGATGTGCAGGCCTAGCCGACCGGGAATGAGAGGAAAGCCTTGTGGAAGCCGAGCGAGGAGAGAGAACCTGGGAGGAAGCACGGGTCACCTGCCTCCTGCTGCTGGGAGACAGAGGGAAGCCTGCGTGTCTCTGTTTTGTGACATGTCGGTCACACGTTGGTCACTGTTGCCTTTGGAGCGGCCCCAGAGGTAGGGGCGCAGGCAGGCTGAAGTGGGGTGAAGAGCCCAGGGGACAGAATGGTGTCTGTGGTAAGGAAGCGGGGTACAGGCAGGAGAAGCCATTATGACTGAAGAAAGGATGAAACCTGTTCCCTGCCCGCCTGCGTGTCCAGCTGCTTAAACAGGCGACTCTCCGCTGCCCGTTTCCCCCAGGACTCTCTCTCCTCGGCCTGGACACAGTCAATATTACCCTTAGTTTATAATTCATATCCTCAACAAATATTTATTGGGTGCCCGCTGTGTGCCCAGCACCCTGTTTGGCCTCAGGAAAATACAAGAAAGATTCAGCTGGGTCCCTGTCTCTTCCCATGAGCTTACAGTCTCCATCCTGGAGGAAGAAAAGAGCCCCCTCCGGAAACAATGGGGCATGAAGTCTAGACACTGTGTGTGCGAGCTTGCAGGCCGGAGGCGGCGGTCACTAGGACTCCGGGGAACCGCGTCCCAGGGCGAGCCTGAGAGAGTGACGCCAAATGTCTAGGAAGGGCTCACGCGTGGGGGCTCCTGCCGGCCCTCGGAGGTGGGGTGGTGGGCTGCGGAGGGGAGGGCTGCCCGAGCCAGAGCTGTGTCAGCAGGACTCCTGACTGCGGGTGACGGGAACCCCCTCAAAACAGACTTTCCCCAAAGGGGAGTCTATAGGCTCCTGGCCTCGAGATGTGCTCGGATCCAGGAACTCAGATGGGGCCCTGGACGCCCTCGCCTCTGAAAGCCCCTCCACTCTGTTGGGGGGGGGACAGAGCTGCCAGCAGTGAGCGACTGTCTCCCCGCGTCCGTGCCAGAGTCCCAGGGTGGACGCTGGCGTGCTTTCGTGGGTCACGTGTGAGGTGGCAACACGTGATGCTGAGACGCTTCCAGGAGTGAAAACGGGGCGCTGTTGGTGATTCTGTCGGGACGACGGGCACACCCAGGGACTCTGCTAGGAAGACTAGAAGACGAAGTCTCCTGTATCACACGTAACTGATGTGGCCACTGCCGCCCCTGGTAGACACCCCACCAGAATCACACACAGTGGGGAGGCACCTTCCTCCAGCGTCATGGTGCCGATAACAGATGAAGGATGGGCCGGGAGGCTGGGACCACGGGGTGAACGCGTCCACCATTCGCAGCGAGGTGGCCACGCAGGGAGAGGGCGAGAAGACTGGAGACGGAAGCTCAGTGCCTGACGTCGAGCGGAGCGGACACAGACAGAGACGCCTGAGCCCCACCTGACGGGGGAGGAAGGCAGGACGCGGTCCAGGAGACCGAGAGGGAGGCGGATGCTCGGGAGCCAGGGCTGGGGCTGAGGCGCGGGACGGATCGAGAGACTCCGAGGGGAGCTCAGGTCTGCTAGCTCGTCCTGAGCCGTTGCGGGCACTGGTGCGGAGGAGCTGGAAGGAGAGGGGTCTGTTCTCAGCAGAACCTCCTGGCTGATGGGCCCACGTGGAGGAAGGGAGGAGGAGGGCGCCCCGAGTTCCAGGTTTTTGGGGGAGCAGAGGCGCCGGCAGGGACAGGGAGGCGGCCGAGAGTAGCAGTCTGGAGACGAGATAAGTCTGCTTCGGGTCACCCTGAGCTGCGGAGAAGTTGTATGAACAGAGAGAACACGGAATTAGAGTTGGAATCTGACTTGAAGCCAAGACAATGGATAAAGTCTCCAGAAACGAGAGCGAGCAATGGCCGGAGTGGAGTGTGAGGCGAGGGGCAGGTAGGCGGCGGGAGGGCGAGGAAACAGGAAGAAGCTGGGGGAGATTCGGGGGGGTGGGGTGGGGACCAAGCGCCAAACGCTTGGCTGAAATCCAGGGGCACTGGAGAGCCTCCCAGGCGTCTGGCCAGAAGCACACGGATGACCTCTGGGAAAGTCATTCCTTACAGCGCTGCAGCTCTCGGGACACGCGGGGCCACACTGTGCAGCAGACGTCTCTGAGAGCATCAAGGTTCCTGTCTCGCGCAGGCTTCGCGTCCTCAGTGTTCAGACAGGCTCTGCTCCAGGCCGCCCTCACCCCGGAGGACGGAGCCCCGGGAGGATGGAGCCCCGGGAGGACGGAGCCCCGGGAGGACGGAGCCCGCGCTGTCGGAAGCCTCATCGCTAGTTGCTTCGGCAGAAAGGAAGCCACGGCGCTGGGGCCTCACGCTGGCCATCAGGTCCTCCTGCAGGCGAGCCTCACAACTCAGCGGCCCCAGCCAACCGCAGGGGCCAGGCGTGCAGGTCCCCACGTGCCTGCAGCAGGAACGGAAATAGCTGTCGAGAGGAAACGACCCTCCAGAAAGTAGCGGAGGCGGAGGCCAGGCTGCGGTGGGGGGGGTTGGGGGTGGTGGTGCCTGCTCTCTCAGAGACACTATTCTTTTTTTAAAATATTTATTTATTTTGGCTACACTGGGTCTTAGCTGCGGCACGTGGGATCTTCGCTGCAGCATGCGGGCCCTTAGTTGTGGCATGCATGTGGGATCTAGCTCCCTGACCAGGGATCGAACCCAGGCCCCCTGCACTGGGAGCGGGAGCCTTACCCGCTGGACCACCAGGGAAGTCCCTTCGACACTATTCTTGAGGTCAGACCACAAGCCTCCTGTGCCCTTTAACCCCTTGCGGGTGATGCCTACACACCTCGCTGTGGTAACCAGGTGCCGTCAGGTGGCAAAACCAGGGAGAGACGCTCTGATGATTTAGGACTTTCCCATAAGGCCTCGGGGAAGGTCTCGGCACGGCCTCCCCGGGAAGGAAGGTGTCTCTCAGATTCTGAGTAGCCACGTATACGTCTGCATGTTATGGCCTCATAATGGAGTATAACCCGAATGAGGCCAGTTTTCCTACTGGAGCCTGTCCTGGGAGCCCTGGTTTCCTAGTGAACAGTGCGTGCTTCGGGGGTGGGGGCATGCTCCCCTGCGGCTCTGAGCCGTGGCCTCGGACAGTGGAGATGCTCTGACCTCTCCCTGACATCGTCCTAGGAAACCTGAGAGTCTCGGGGGGGATTGCTACGTGGATAGAATTGCCAACAGAAACCAGCCTCTGTGCTCCCTAGACTCGGTGCGAAGCACAGATATTTCATAGACACAAAGTCAGCTAGACAGAGAATTTAATTCTGGAAAGTGATTATATGATAAACTGCAAGAGATGCAATACATGATTTGCCTCACGACACATTTTTAAGAAAGCAGAAGCACCAAGGAATAAAAATAAACTCGTTCAGGTTCCCAAGCGAGCAGGAAGCAGCTGAATGCAGCAGAGATGACCTAACGTTTTCTTTTTCTAACTCTTAGTTTTGTGATGTGATGTTATCTAGCTTATGGGACCCCTTTTATCCCAGAATCTGGGTCACATGATTCTTGCCTACTCCACTATTTGATAATAAACAGGTGCAAGGGCTTCAGTTCCAATATCCTCCAAGTATTGTCAGAAAAGACGAGCCTGCAGAACCCTTTGTTCAGTGTCTATTGAGTCCCCAACCGTGAGGGGTGAGTGGCTGCTTAGCAGTAATTGTCCATGTAAAATTCTGTGTATGAGCGGAAGTGCAGATACAATGTGAGAAGAGAGAAGAACGCTAGAGCGTGGAGAGCGGAGTCAAAACGCTCCCCCTTGTGAGGACTTCTTAAGCCTCCTTTCAGAGTCAGTCGTCCATTGACTGAGCAACAAAGGCTGCTCAGGGATCGCGTCCTTTCCGTCTGGTGGCCACTCATGTGACGGGAGTGGATCAAAACTCTCCTCTTCCCACCAAGAGGAGTCTTTGGCCCAGTCCCAGCCCCTGCAGACCCTGATGTGGGCTGTGTGTGCCTCCTCGACCTGCTGCCCGTGGAAGACAGGCAGGGGAGTCTTGGGCCGCCGCGCATGAGTGGACAAGTGGGAAACCCAGACGGGACCTGCAGTTCTGTTAGCAGTGTTACCAACGCTTACCTCCTAGTTTTCAGAAATGTTGACACTGGGGAAGCTGTCGCGGGGTGGGATTCGGGATCCTCCGAGCTGTCTGAACAACATTCTGGCAATCCGAAATGATTTCAGCGTGCAAAGTTGAAAACGAAGCTGCCTCTGTCTGCAGATAATAAAACTTGTTTCTTTTGCAAGCCTGCCTGTTGAAAAAGCACCCAGTCACTGTATCTTGGAGCCGAGCAGGAAGGGCAGCTGCCCTTTCTACTTGGTGGGAAGTGAGACTGTATTTCCCCTCGTAACTACTGGGGGAGACATGGGAGCACCTTGTGAACTGTATAGGTTAACCTGAAACTTCAACATTCCACAACTATTGTAACTGCAGCTAACAACATCTTGATCACAATTATAGCCAATTATTGTTGTACTCTGATTTTTTTGCAAAAAAAAAAAAAAAAAGCTTCATCTTCAAAAAGATTCATAGAAAGGGCTTTTTGACAAGTACAAGTTTATGATAACTTTCAGATCATACTGCTGAACTGGGTAATAAATTAAAGAATTCTAATGGAAAACCTGATGGCTTCATAAAACTGTTCACAGAAGATTAAAATCAAGGATTAGTCACATAGGACTGATCAAACTGATGAATATGTTTATAATTTTTTGGTTTTTGTCTGAAATATTACTGGGTTTTAATCTGTGTTTTCCAGATATAAGGAAACCCTTCCCCTCAAGATAATTATGACTTATAGCAATTTGGTGAATTATACCTTTGTAAGTAGAATTGAAACATTTATCTTTTCTCTTTACCTGATCCCTCCAGAAACTGGAAACTCTTAGATTCCCAGCAGTTTTATCAGGTAAATAAGGAAGGCCACCTCCTAATAGGTACAGGAATCTCAAGGCAATTTGGGGACCTCAAAAAGAGAGGAATTCACCCAAATCTATAGATGTCACAGGTGGAATCTGCGACAAGCCCTTGGTGTGGCTCTTCTGGACTTGAGAGACCTTTTAAAAGTTCAGTCTGAGATTTCTTATGAAAAGTTCCAGCACAGCCAATTTAAAAGAGCCTATGTGGTCGATTAACCAGACTTATTTTGGAAACAAATTCGTCTTAATATGACTATATTTGGTAGAAATGAGGGTAATTTTAAAGAGAAAAAGATGTTTCAGTGGCTATTAAATTCTAGTTTTGTTAAGCGAGGTCTGTATTTACTGCCTGGGACTTACTTTCCCAGATAGCTCCCTGTTCTTATGTTGTATCATTGTAAAATTTGATTGAATTATTAAAAGCCACTTTAAGTTTGTTTCTGAAGCTTATCACAGTAATCTGTCTTTGGATGAAGATCAGACGCCCCATGACTGACAACCAGGAGATTATCTATACTGGAAAAAGACATCAGATAAAGGACTCTTTAGAGCCATGCTGGAAAGTACCATATCAGGTCTCTCCTGAATGAACTTCAATTCCTGTTTCTGACACCTGACTTCAACTAAGACCACCAGCACTACCAGACCAGGACAAGAAGAAGATGACATCTGAAGTAGACGGCTGACCCGAGACGCTGGACCAGGCCTGTATGCTAATTACCTTGACAACTGCTCACACTTCTCCCTTATGAACCAAATGTATATCATATGCAAGTTTCAAAAAATCAGTCCGATTGCTGGGTTTGTGGCCAACTACCTATGCCCAGTACTCCCAGGTTGCCTTGGTGGGTTTCTCCTCCCCAAGGCTCTAATTGGATGAAATTTTATTTTAAAAGAAAGAAACTCTAGCACCATGCAAGCTAACATTACCACCAGTATCACTATGTGAGACCCTCTTGCCTGGCCAATTTAATGACACTCGTTCTGAACTTGGCCATAAATACTTTTACACTAGATGTTAAATATTGGATAGCGCTTAACAGGACCCAGTTGACCTATGGAACAAGTTAATGGTCTTGGCTTTACCCAGGTTGGTTAGGAAGATGCACGATTGGTTTCCCTTGGGCTCAAGGTCACCTACAAATAGCCTTGGAAACAGCCCCTGTCAGTCTGCCTTTAATGTGAGCACACTGCTTTCTATGAATTTTCCAATGGTATGACCATTTGGCTGCAATATTTGTTAACTCATCTTATGACAAGTGAAGAATCAGGTTTCTGCTCTGAATGATCCTCTTCCCAGTTTAGGAAAAATACTAGGAAAATGGTTTGGTTTAGGAGGATCTTGGCTTAAACCTTTACTAATGACATCATTACTCCTACTGTCAAGTTTGATCACATCTATAGTTCTCTATAAATTAATGAACATGTACAATGGACATCCAAGATAAAATTGGCATAAATCCTACTGGACAACTTGGAATTGACCACTAGTCCTTGCCAGACATCTTACTAGCACAACCCCTTAAAAGGAAAGAAAGAACTGGACTATTAAGATCTGACATCAAGGGAAATGATGGACCCAGGGCAGGTAAACAACCACCGTAGCATCGAGGTACCAAACATTTGATCACCTATGCTTTATATCGAAAGATTAGTGATAGATAGGGGGAAATTCATGAAACAAAATTCATATTTTATGCAAGACAATAGAAATTAAAATTTTTTCTTTGCCTGTTTGGGCCTTCTCCCTCCCCTTTAGTGTGTATTGTGCATCTGCATTAACCAGACCTCCTCAGGAGATAACATTCTCTCCCTCTCTCTCTTTTTTTTTTTTTTTTTTTTTTTTGCCACGCTGCAGGATCTTAGTTCCCTGACCAGGGATTGAACCCAGGGCCATGGCACTGAAAGCCCCAAGTCCTAACCACTGGAGCCCCAGGGAATTCCCAAAATTTTCTATTTCTTAAATCAACTACTGATTAATTTTTTTCATTGACAGTTTCAATATTCACCTTATATCATTGATGGTATTTCCACATCAACAGTGTTGTTCTTAATTTTTAAACGTTGCTCCAGTCTGAGCCACTACAAGTCACTGCCTCAGGATTCCCGGTCTGAAGTCCATGAGCACACAGGGTAAAGTCCAGGACCAAGAGCAATGATGCAAAGTCATCTTTTTGTCTTCACCTCTGTGTTGGTTCCTGAGTGGGTTCTGAATAAGTAGTAACCAGCCTGGTTTCCCAGTAATGCACCATTCCCTTCCTGGCCTGGCCCCTCTGATACCCCCCAAATCACTGCATTAAATATTAAAGCTGCCTGTGCCCTGGCAGCTCCATTCTGAAGGCAGCGGCGAAGTTTCTGTGGAATAACTCTGGCTGGCTGGCTGCTAGATTTGTTCATTATTTTCATCTATGCATATTGGCTAGGGCTGCAATATTGTTTCTTTTTTCCACAAATATTAGTCTGAAATTGAGAGAGACCCGGTCTCCAGTGCAGCCTGGAGAAAGAGGAGGGTCGTCGTTTGTTCTGGTTGCCACACCTAAGGGAGGGCTGTACATCACCCTTTAACCTAGCTGGGACATTCAGGCCGCCCCAGCCCAGGGGTCTGCTGAAGACCTGCTCATACAACATACTTTGGTGGGTGCTGTCGGGGGTGGGGAAAAGCATAAGATTTGAGCTCGTAAGCTTCATGGAGAGTGAAAACATGTACATTTAAAAAAAAGAAAAAAAAAAAGACAGTCCAACCCAAAGCAGCGCCTGGTGCAGAGAGGATGCATGACAGAGACCAGTGCCCAGAATGTCACGTCTAGGGGAGCACGTCCCTGGCTGGAGCCGTCCAGGGAGCTGCCTTGGGAGGTGGTGGGATGAGGGGGACCTTGGGGAGGGATGTAGGACTTTGACAAAGGTGCAGGGAAGCGGGGGTCACTATTGTGGATGCAACGTGAACAGAGGGAGAGCATGTGGGCCCTCCAAGAGCACTACTCCTCTCATGCAAGACTCTCAGAGCAGATCTCAGCGATGCCAGCGGTCAGTGGCCACTGCCGGTGGTGCCCGTCTGCCCTGGGTGTCACAATCTTGGAGGGAAACAGTCTTCACGGGTCTGAGATCTGAAGGAAGGTCCTGACCCTCAACATTTTCCCCAGAGGGACTCAGGTTCACTCCCAGTGTTACTTACACAGACTTTGTTCCTTTGAGGTCAGGAATCGTCCCGTCTCTTTGTTGCTGACAGCCAAGCCCATGCCAAGCTGAACCGCGTTGATTTGGCCATTTCATGACACTGTGATTCGATCTAGAGAATTCTGCCTGAGGGGAAGAAGCAACGGGGGACGGGTGAAAGCGTGTGCTCAGGCGGGGGGCAGTGGAAGCAGGTGTGAGCCCGCTGGGCAGCAGCCCCTGCCAGCCCCCCACCAAGGCCCCAGCAGCACCAGCAACCCCTGGTGGTTCTTTGGAAAGCGCTCCCGTGTCCTTCTTTGCCAGCAACTGAAACTATAAAGCAGACACTAATTGTAGCGGTAACTTACCAGGCCGTTCCACCACTGTCAGGGCAGGGGCTTCAGGGCAATGAGCCTCGGGACAGGACCCGTGTGTCCTGCGGCGCCTTGGTGGCCACGGGCCCCCCGTCTTAGGTGCTACGGGGGGTCCTGCGTCAGTGGCTCAAACGCCTGCAACCCCTTGAGCAGCGGCACCGAGGCTCTACCACGGGGAAGGTGAGACCCCCGGGAACACGTGTTCCCCCCCTCCCAGAGATCAGCGGGCGGCCTCTTGCAGGAGGCGTGGTACCGGGGCTCCACGGGGAGCGGCCCTGCAGAGGGGGCCCGCGCCGGGGACCGCACGCCTTCCACCCCTGCTGCACGTACTCTGTCCGCGGGCCACCTGCCGCCAAGCCGCTCTGCACCTGGTTATCAGGCCTCCTCTGTGGTGGACGCCGTCCACGGGGGACCACGCGTGACCTGGGTCTATGCCCCCCTCCAGCGGTCCGCCCACGTGCCCCTTCTCAGACCTTGACCTGAGCCTCCAATCTCTCCTGCCAGGACCCTGACCAGACCACGCCACGGACACCCACCCATGAGCCGAGGGGTGCTCTCACCTTGGGCTGCTGTTCTTCACCCCACCTGGATGACCAGCTCTGCTGCCTGAGACTCTGTCCGCGGGGAGATTCCCCCACCTTTCCAGGCCACCTGGGAGTGGACTGGAGTGTGGCGGCCACCCACGTTCACTTGCACCTGGTACTGAGCGGCCGGTCCGTGGACCAAGGGGTAGCTTTTTCATCCTCCATCAGCCGGGCACAGAGGTCCCTCACGTGACCCCAGGTGGGGGCTGAGGAGGAGGCACGGCCGCTGGAGCCTGCGGGAGCCCATCCCACGCGGACCCCCCACCCTGTAAAGGACCACTGCTGGGCCCTCTGACCTCTGACCTGTTGGGTCCCACAGAATCCATCCATGAGGGAAGCTCTGGCTGCAGGCGCTGTGTGTCCCTGGTGGGAAGTCCCCTCTCTGTCAGAGCTGTTGGCGGGGGCTCTGCTGCAGGTGACGTGGGAGCAGGGGCGCGACCAGCCTCGCTGCAGAACCCTGGGAGTCTGCACTGTGATTCTCCTATTGGGCGAGTCGTGAATTCCAGACGATGTCCTTTCTGACCCCAGATACCCAGGGCTCTAGGCTCCGCCAGGTTGTGCAGCTCCAGTGGCAGGGCTGCTGCAGCCCTTTGCTGCTCCGGGCCCTCAAAGCTGGCAACATTTGGTGTCACCCCAATACGGGAAGGAGCACAAAATATGCTCCCTCTGGAACCAGGTGCAAGGCTTGACTTTGGAAGGCCTTTTCAACATGCTCCAGGCTAAGAGAGGTCTGAAAGTCTCCCTGCTGTGCTGACCCTCTGACTTGTCACAGGGCTTCTCCCCCACCCTCTGCGGAGCAGGGGTCTTGCCAAGGCCTCCAGCACACTTGCCACTTCTTGCTTGTCTGGCCCTGGTCACACGATGCCTTTGATACAGTGGACCAGTGGGATGGTCTGCAGAGGGTCCTGCTGGCCCAGGTCCCCTTGGCCTCCTCCATAAAGATGGGAGAGTTAGCACCGCCCTGGTGCCACACTTCAGATGCAGGCTGCTGTCCTCACCACGCGAGTGTGGACCACGTGTGATCCTCCCTGCAGACAGGGACGGAGGAGAACGCATTCACCGGCGCGATGGCTGAAATCACACACCGAGACTGAGCGACTCTTCTCCAGCAAAGACACGTCTGCTACAAAGCTGTATTGGGGGCTTCTCCTGAGTTAGGTCTGCTGTAGACCACTGCCAGCTTTCACCACTGATTTTGTTTTTGTAGGGCCAGAATAATTATTTTTAATTAGTTAATTAATTTTTGGCTGCGTTGGGTCTTCGTTGCTGTGTGCAGGCTTTCTCTAGTGGCAGCAAGTGGGGGCTACTCTTCTGTGCAGTGCGTGGGCTTCTCATTATGGTGGCTTCTCTTGTCGCGGAGCACGGGCCCTAGGCGCACGGGCTTCAGTAGTTGTGGCTCGCAGGCTCTAGAGCGCAGGCTCAGTAGTTGTGGCGCATGGGCTTAGCTGCCCTGCGGCATGTGGGATCTTCCCAGACCAGGGCTCGAACCCATGACCCCTGCATTGGCAGGCGGATTCTTAACCACTGCACCACCAGGGAAGTCCCAGAATAATTATTTAAATGGGGACACAACGAGGACTGCTAACCACCCCCTTCATCCTTTAAATCTTGAAGGACGGCACTCATCTCTGCAGTCTCCCAGGAATGCATCATTATTTGGATCTACTATCTTGGCAAGGGCGCTACAGTGTCGAGGGCGTCTCCTGGGCTTTTTGTCCTACGACAGTTCCATACATGCCAAGGAACCAAAGTTAGGGTTCTTCCAGTTACCAGGTCTGCACCTACAGTTACATATTTGGGGAAACGACTACTGGCTGAGACCAGACGACCCACTGGCATGATGAGATTTTCAATCCCCAAGTATTAATGGGGTCACGTAGGCGTATCCACTTCTCTGAGTTTTCTGATTCCTTCCTCCGCCATTGCCACAGCAGTTACGACATGTATGTTTCCATCAGCGTGGGTCATTGCCTTTTCCAAACTTCCAAGGACCATCCTAGGAGCAAATCAGCACTGTCTCCCCAGCTGTTAAATCCTGCGAGCTGGCAAGTGTTTCCATATTGATAAATTCTCCCTTGCCCCAACTGATATTCTGCCCCTTGATCCAGCATATCCTGATGGCATCTCTTGGCTAGGTCTTATGGCTCCTTCAGGACATGAGTTCTTTCTCCTTTGCCAGGTCCAGCACTTCCGGGGCTGGGTTATATAGTGATTTACTTCTCAGCTTGGTGGCCAGGAGGGAAGGTGAGGAGTGCTAGCCTTTAATAGGGTGGAATGGACCACACATGCAAGCCCAGAGCATTCAGAGGGGCCTGGGGTTTGAAGATTTTGGTGCACCACCCTAGTTGTTCCCATCCCAAGTTTCAGGGCCTCACTCCTTCCAGTCGTGGTCCTGACTTTGGCAGAGGAGACCAGCTGGGGCTGAGAAGGCAGACTTCTCTGGAGCTTTGCTGTCCTTATCATTAAGTCCTGGGCCTGACTCAGTTCTTCCTGCAAGATGTGGGGTCTCTTTGGGCTGCCAGAGAAGCCCGGGGGGTTCACACGTCACCTAAGTTGGTGATTAGCCAACCTAAGCCTTTCCTTATCTTCCCCCACCCGGAATACCCAGCAGCAGCCACCAGAGCCCGCGTCACTACGCTGACCCCTCCCCCATGCCTCCCAGATGCCCGAGACATCGCACCAGCCGGTGTAATCCCTTCTACCTGTGTCCCTTCCCACTTTACCACTGTTAAAAGTTGCTTTTTTAATTAATAGATTTCATTTTCTTCTTTTCAAAAATTTTAAAAATTTTTATTTATTTTTATTATTTATTTTATTGTTGGCTGCGTTGGGTCTTTGTTGCCGCGCGCGGGCTTTCTCTAGTTGTGCTGAGCGGGGGCCACTCTTCGTTGCGGTGCGCGGGCTTCTCACTGCGGTGGCTTCTCTTGTTGCGGAGCACGGGCTCTAGGCACGCGGGCTCAGTAGTTGTGGCTCACGGGCTCTAGAGCGCAGGCTCAGGAGTTGTGGCGCACGGCCCTAGTTGCTCCGCGGCATGTGGGATCTTCCCAGACCAGGGCTCGAACCCGTGTCCCCTGTATTGGCAGGAAGATCCTTAACCACCGCGCCACCAGGGAAGGGAAGCCCTGTTTTCTTCTCTTTAAAAAAAAAAAAAAATTATTTACTTATTTGGCTGTACTGGGTCTTAGTTGCCGCATGCAGGACCTTTAGTTGTAGCATGTGGGATCTAGTTCCCTGACCAGGGATCGAACCTGGGCCCCCTGCCTTAGGAGTGCAGAGTTTTAACTGGTGGACCACCAGGGAAGTCCCTAGATTTCATTTTCTAAAACAGTTTTAGGTTTCCAGAAAACGTGAGCAGAGATCTCCCATATACTCCACTCCTCCTGCACAATTTCCCTGATCATTACCACCTGGCCTTACTGAGGTAGATTTGCAACAACTGAGGAATCAATATTGATACGGTATTATTAACTAAAATCCACAGTTTATGTTCAAGGTCTCTCTCTGTGTTTTCCGGTTCTATGGGCTTTGACACGTGGATAATGTCCTGTATCCACAATGACATTATCATGCAGAACAGGTTCGCTGCCCTAAAAACCTCCTGTGCCCACCTGATCATCCTTCCCCCTCAAACCCCTGGCAACCACTGATCTTTTCACCGTCTCCATAGCTCTGCCTTCTCCACAAGGTCACAGAGTTGGAATCACGTAGTCTGTAGCCTTTTCAGGCTGGCTTCCTTCACGTGATGAGCATTTAGGGCTCCTCCAGGTCTTTTCAGGGACTGGCAGCTCATCTCTTTTTAGCGCTGAATGATACTCCACTGTCTGGATGGACCACAGTTTGTTTATCCGTCACCTGCTGAAGGACATCTGGGCTGCTTCCAGGTTTTGCAGTTATGACTAAAGCTGCCGTCAACATCCACGTGCAGGTGTTTGCGTGCACACGTGCTTCAGTTCAGCTGGCTGGGCCCTGAGGAGCACGACTACTGGACGGCGTGGCAGGAGTATGTTCAGCTTTGTGAGAAACCGCCGCCCCGTCCTCCACCAGCAGTGACCAGAGCTCCTGTTGCGCCCTGTGCTCGCCAGCATTTGGCGTTGCCCGAGTTTTGGATTTTAGCCTTTCTAGCGGGTGTCTAGTGGTGTCTCACTGTTGTCTTAACTTGCATTTTTCCCTAACGACGTACCGTGTGGAGCACCTGCGCGCGTGCTCCCTTGCCATCTGTGTATCTTCTTGCCGAGGCGTCTGTTCAGATCTTCCACCCGGTTTTCAGTTGGGCTGGTGGTTATCTTCCTGTTGCACTTTAAGAGTTCCGTGTCTATCTGGATGCCAAGTCCTTTATCAGACACCTGCTTTCCAAATATTTTCTCCCAGACTGTGGCTTGTCTTTTCATTCCTTTAGTATGTTATTCACAGAGCAGACAATTTTAATTTTAATGAAGTCCAACTTATCAATATTTCCTTTCACAGATCAGGTTTTTGGTGTTGTATTTAAATGTCACCGCCAACAAAAACAGACACATAGATCAACGGAATAGAATAGAGAGCCCAGAAATAAAACCACACACCTATGGGCATTAAATCTTCGACAAAGGGGGCAAGAATACACAATGGGGAAAAGACAGTCTCTTTAGCAAGTGGTGTTGGGAAAGTTGGACAGTCGCATGCAAATCAATGAATTCGAACACACCCTCTCACCACACACAAAAATAAACTCAAAGTGGCTTAAAGACCTAAATATAAGACAAGACACCAAAAAACTCACAAAAGAGAACACAGGCAAAACATTCTGGGACATAGATCAGAGTAATATTTTCTTAGATCAGTCTCCCAAGGCAAAAGAAATAAAAGCAAAAATAAACAAACGGGACCTAATCAAACCTATAAGCTTTTCCACAGCAAAGGAATCCATAAACAAAAAGACAAACTATGGGCTGGGAGAAAATATTTGCAAATGATGTGACTGAAAAAATATACAGGCAGCTCATACAACTCAATATAAAAATACAACCCAATCAAAAAATGGGCAGAGGACCTAGAGAGACATTTCTCCAAAGGAGACATACACACGGCCAACAGGCACATGAAAAGATGCTCAGCATCACTAATTATTAGAGAAAATGCAAATCAAAACTACAGTGAGCTAGCATCTCACACTGGTCACAATGGCCATCATCAAAAAAATCTACAAACAACAAATGCTGGAGAGGGTGTGGAGAAAAGGGAACCCTCTTGCACTGTTGGTGGGACTGTAAATTGGTGCAGCCACTATGGAGAACAGTATGGAGGTTCCTTAAGGAACTAAAAACAGAAGTACCATATGACCCAGCAATCCCACTACTGGGCATATACCCTGAGAAAACCATAATACGAAAAGATACACGCACCCCTACATTCACAGCAGCCTTATTCACTATAGCCAAGACATGGAAACCACCTAAATGTCCATGGACAGATGAACAGATAAAGAAGATGTGGTGCATATATACAATGGAATGCTGCTCAGCCATAAACAAGAATGAAATAATGCCATTTGCAGCAACATGGATGGACCTAGAGATTGTCATATTAAGTGAAGTAAGTCAGATAGAGAAAGACAAATACCACGTAATATCACTTACGTGTGGAATCTAAACAGACAAAAAAAAACAAATGAACTTATTTATAAAACAGTAACAGACTCCCAGATATAGAAAACAAACTTCTGGCTACCAAAGGGGGAGGTAGGGGGAGGGATCTTAGGCATTTGGGATGAACAGACACACACACTACGTATAAAGTAGATCACCCACAAGGACCTACTGTACAGCACAGGGAGCTACACTCAGTATCTTGTAATAAACCACAATGGAAAAGAATCTTAAGCGGGACACCTGAAACTGACACAATATTGTAAATCAGCTACAGTTAAATTAAAAAAATAAAAGTAAATAAAATAAAACTTCATCGCCAAACCCAAGGTCACCTAGATTTTCTCCTATGTTATATTCTAGAAGTTGATAGTTTTGCATTTTACAGTTACGTGGTTTTAGGTTGTGATCCATTTTGTTTGTTCATCTTTGTGAAAGGTGTAAAGTCTATGTCTAGATTTTTTTTCTTTTGGTTTGTGGATGTCCAATTGTTCCAGCACTGTTTGTTGAAAAAACTGTTCTTCCACCATTAAATTGCCTTCGTTCCTTTGTCAAAGATCAGCTGACTGTATTTGTGTGAGTCTATTTTGGGCTCTCTATGCTGTTCCTCTGATCTATTTGTCTAATCTTTTGCTAATACCATGCTGTCATGATTACTGTAGCTTTATAGTGAGTCTTGAAGTCAGACACGTTAAGAACTTTAACAACTGTTTCCTTGCACATGCCAGGGATGATCAGAGTTCAACCCACGACCTCCAGTGAGGGGTCCTCATCACCAGCCTCACTGCCAGCTGGCAGGTGATATGGTTCAAAAGGCCCATTTCAGAGTCGACTTCCCGGATCACTCTGGTGCCAACTGCGGTTCCCTGGACACAGACTCTGAAGTGGAGAGTGGTGTGTAGGGGCTGACTGAGGGGTGCGCTCATGAACGGCACCTATCAAAGGACATGAGGGAAGTGGGGGAGGGCAGAGGGCGAAGTCGAAGTACAACTGGGGTGCCGCAGTGAGCACACGAGAAGTTCTGAAGCTGGGATGGCCCTCAGAGGAGTCCCAAGTGAGGCAAAGGGGCTGGGCCACCGCACCTCTGCAGCAACTAGCCATTCAATGTGGGCTTCCGGGAGGAGGAGGCATGGGTGAGGAGATTCTGTTTAGCCCAGGGCAGTTCCCTCGGAGAGCGACGCAGCTGAGCAACGATCCTCCACCTTGAGGGGTCTGGACCATGCCACACGGCATCCACCACCGCCTCGGCAGAAACGTGGCTCACCAGAGAATCCCTCTCCATTCACAGATGAGGCTCGAGCTTCTGTGGCTTTGCCCAGACCACCTGCTGTTAGAGCTTTGAAGACAATTACAAAATCTGGATGCCTACCTCTGCATCATGAAGGGTACTAACAATGGAGAACTGAAAATTAATCGACATTTTGAAACACTAACCCAGCACTTAGGATAGGAATTGTGATTTCTTGTCCAAGGAGAGAACGGAAAGAGGAGGAACACATAAGGAAGAGTTACCTGAGGGGCCTTCTATAGCTAAGCTGGCCGCAGGACCTCCGTCTGCAAGAATACCTTCCTGCCTGGTGCCCAGTCAGACCTGGTCATATTGTCAATAATCAAATTGTCAGGAAAAGATTAGAATTGCTTAATCAAGTAAGGACAAAGGCTAGGAGATGAACTGCTCATCTGTCAATATGAATAGAAGCAAGGATTAGAAATTAGTTGGTGGCTTAAACTGATATTTTTAGAATTCCACTTGAAAGGGATAAGGATTCTAAAAACAGGAAAATGGTAAATGCTACATAAGTCAGTAAAGGATCACAGTTAGCCTCATGTCCTTCGTAAAGAAACTATTACAAATTATGTGGGAGGATTTAGCTGTAAAATTGTTTGAAAAGCGGAATTTGATCTGAGACAGGCAGCCTAGATTTATGAGAGGAAACACGCCCATACGTTGTGCTGGAGATTTTAAAAGATATTATATTTATGACAGACAATGAGGATGCTTTGTGCAGCCTGCCTCTGTGAAGAATTTGATAATGTTCTACTTAAATATTTATTCTGAAGGTAAGAAGTGGGACAAGATGTAGAAAGAAATACTGCATTTCCAAATCACTGCATCTTCACGCAGACGCTCACTCCTGCTACACTGGTGGCAAAGTAAGAATGATTTGTTCGTTATCCCCCTTGCCATGCGTGGAGCCTAACACAGAGCAGGGCCTTGCTTATGGATTAATATGTGCATGAGTAGACAGGTTACTCTGGTGCCACCAACACCTCTTTAAACAGGAAGCCTAACTAAGCAGTGAGGAATGACTCCTACACGTGGCTAAAACGAGTCGCTTTCCCCTTCCTTTTAATTAGAAAAAGCAAGGGCTTCTTTCCATGAAGGGAACCAGCTTCGCAGAGTTCTTGGTGAAGACGTTCCCTGGGGATGAGGTCCTCTGAAGAGACAGCTGGTGAACATCCCCTGGGCAGACAGAGGCACTGATGGGCATATGGGAACCTTCATCCAGGAGCACGTGACGATTGCCATCAGTCAGGGGTGAGGTGGAAGGAGGAGGGAATGTGGCCCTTGGGGCAAATGGGGACAGCCACTAAGGGTCTGGGTTTTCAGGAGGTCAGAGACCCAGCACGTGGTCAGGAGTCCCTAAGTCAGGACATCTGGGCAGGGCTGCCAATAAGACAGGTGTGGTGGGAGGTCCTCTCACCTAAAAATCCAGTCCTCTGTGGTTCTGTTAGGGGCATATGGGGCCCAGGAGCAGGTCCAGATTTCCAGGTGAGCATGGTCAGGTGGCCTATCTGTCAGGAGTGGAGACCCACAGAAGAAATGAATATAAACCAGGTGAACCATGGTCAGAAAAAAAAACCAGACCATC
>NW_021146032.1:0-977 GCF_002837175.3 Physeter macrocephalus
AATGCTGGAGGGGGTGTGGAGAAAAGGGAACCCTCCTACACTACTGGTGGGAATATAAATTGATGCAGCCACTATGGAGAACAGTATGGAGGTTCCTCAAAAAACTAAAAATAGAACTACCATATGAACCAGCAGTCCCACTCCTGGGCATATACCCTGAGAAAACTATAATTCAAAGAGATAACCAAGTTCAACCAAGGTTGTGATACTTATTTCCCTTGTAGGAGTCCGCATGGTATAAAGAGGCACCGTGGGAAGAGTATATTTGTAGCTACCATGTCTTGGGTCCTGTGGATTACCTGGGGTGCAGTAGAAACTGTGAGATTTTAGTATTGCAATTTTTCACATTACTTCAAAAATTATGTTAAAAATAAATTCAGTAAAGTTACAATATATGGAATCAATATACACAAATCAGTTTTGTTTCTATATACTAATAATGAACCACCAACAAGAAAAATTAAGAAAACAATCCCATTTACAATTCCATCAAAAAGAACGAACTATTTAGCAATAAATTTAACCAAGGACATGAAAGACCTATACTCAGAAAACTATAAAGCATTGATAAAGGAACTGAAGACACAATAGAAAACAATATTCCATGCTCATGCATCAGAAAAATTACTATTATTAAAATGTTTATTCTACCCAAAGCCATCAACAAACAGTGCCAGGAAAACTAGACACCAGACTCCAAAGAACGACACTGGTCACCATCTACACTGCACGTAAAACTAACTAAAAGTGCACAGTATTCCACAAAAAACCTTTCTCTCCTGAGTCCCCTGAAGACGCACCCCACCCACCCAGCAGTCAGCTGCACGGGAACTCTCCACACTTGCTCATTTTTTCCTCTTACAGAGTCTCCTCACCAGTGGTTCCCGAGAAAACCCAGCTCCTGTCAATGTGGACAAGGCCTCATGGTCCAGAAACCTAAGCCCTGACAGGAGACAAAGCTCCTGTCTGCTTGTCAC
>NW_021146032.1:1575-3085 GCF_002837175.3 Physeter macrocephalus
GGCGCCCCCTGTGGGACGTCAGAGAAGTGCCGGGAGCGCCGCACTCACAAACCCAGAGGCCTCATCCGGAAGGCAGTTCTGCTGTATATACTAAGTTTGGAAATCCAAACTGAAATGGAGCCAAGTATCTCACTGTATCTTCTCAAAAGATGGTTAAGGAGCAATTAATTACAAACCGTATGTAATGAAATGAATGTAGACACAAACTTTCCAACTTAAACCAAAATTCACTCAAAATTGCCCATAGACAAATTTAAATTACCAAACTGTAAAAATCCTAGAAAAAAAAGAAGATAATCTACATGACTTTGGGTCTGGTGACCTTATTCAGAAAACCGGAAGACAAACCACAAACTGCAAGAAACTATTTCCAAAACACATAACTGATAAAGGATTTGTACTCAAATTATGACAACAACGCCACTAAAATTTGGTAAAGATTAAAACACACACCTGGCCCAAGAAGATAAACAGGAAGTAAAGCATACAAGAATATACTCAAGATGCTGGTGGAATGCATGTACAACCAACTTTGGAAGACAGTTTGGCAGTTTTTTCCAAATCTAAAAAGTCTCACCTTAGGATCCAAGAAGCGTACCTCTTGTATTTTAGACAACTGCTTTGAAAAACTGTGTTCAAACCAAAATTAGCATCAAGTAATGCACAGCAGCTCTATTCATAATGGCGAAAAACTTAAAGATATCAGGATGTCCTTCCGTAGATGAATTCATAAGCAAATTAGGGCACATCCATGTCAAGGGGAGCAGAACAAACCACCCCAAAATGTGCCCATTTGACAAAAGGACTATTTGGGACTGATTGATTTAAGAAAAAGACCCAGGAGAATCTTTCAAAACCAAGTAGAAAATGCCCTTTTAGGAGGTAAATTTACATTTATTAAGGATATCTCCATTTGTAAGGGTATGTCCCTCTCTGGACCAGGAATTGAATGATGACTAAATATCAAGAAAAGCTTGTTGGGACTTCCCTGCTGGTCCAGTGGTTAAGACTTATATTGCTAAGTGAAAGAATCCAGTCTGAAGTGCTACACACTGTATGACCTCATTTACATGACATTCTAGAAAAGGCAAAACTGACAACGGTAAACAGTTTACGGAATATGTGGTTGAAATAGTCCATATGATACTTTAGTGGTGAATACCTGTCACTATGCATTTGTCTACATCCACAGATGTTTACAACACAACAAGTAATTTACAATCTATTCAAACTTAGCTACTTGGGATATGGGAGCGTCAAAGACTGGAATACAGAATGTAACAAAGAATCTAACTGATTCAGAAATGTAAGAAAAAACTTGCTGTTGGTAGCGGGACAAATGGGCTGACCTAAGTTAACTTTGGAAATGTACAGAATCTGTAGGCCAAAGACAAAATGTGCCATACATACACAGGGGACTCTATGTTCTTTCCCATGAGGGGTAGTAGCTAACAGTACTGAAACTACTATATCAGTAATCGAATGGAACAAGCACTGAATTTAATAAATG
>NW_021146032.1:5272-6888 GCF_002837175.3 Physeter macrocephalus
AGAATTCTTCCATGCCATGGAACCCATAATTGGCAGGCTTTCCAGAGGCCACATGGATGCATGTGGCTCTCCAGGACAATGCAGTGTCAGTGTAAACCTCCCATTGGGAGGTCCAGTTGCTCCCATATCTTTGATTCCTAATGAATATGCATGTCAAAAGTTTCTAACGATTGAAAGGACAAAGGATTGCAGGGCCATGGTCTGCTGTATGGGTGTTGTGTCAGCGAGACACACTCCAATGTTTAGAGGATTATTACTTCTCTTGGCAGCCTATGAGGCTGTGAGGGGGAGGCCTTTTTCTCAACCACATGCACCTTGGTAGCTGAAACTTCTCAAAGGAATGTCTACACTGCCCAGGTAGCTCTTGAATTGCCCGGCATCATGGTCAGCTCCGTAACTGTCCATGAGGGCCTGACAATGCCCAGGCTGGACGGAGCTAGAGGACCACAGATGCCCGCCTGGAGAGTCAGAGGTCAAGGGCTGTCCTGCCTGAGACTTGATCACCTATTCATGCCCACTCAGATGGGACAAAGGATGCCTCCAGCACCAGTAGGACCCCACCAGCCCTTAAGAAGGCAGCATCCGGGGGCTGGCAGGCCAGAAAAACAGTTATTGACCTCAGCTCCCTGACTCCTGTTTGACCCTGGGCAAGTCCTCTCCATTCTGGAGGCTTCAGAGAGAAGGAGAGGGGAGGGCAATGAGGGCCGATTGTGCTTAAACCTGACTCTAACCTTTACGCTAAGAACCCTAACCTCTAACCGTAACCCCCTAACAACCCTAGCAGCAGATACCTAGACCCTCGCCACTGACCCCTAAACTCTAATCCCTGACCCTTTAACCACAACCCTCTGCCATGACTCTCCAACAATGACCCATAACCCTAAACCGTGACCCTGAACTCTCACACGGACTCATCCCCAGGCCTAAAGCCTGGCCCAGTGGGTACCGAGGGATGACTGTATGAACTCTCAAATGAACCAAGGAATTCAATCTGCCTGACCATGAATTTAGCGATGGTTTCTTAGATTTGACAGTAAAGCATAAGAAATGAAAGAAAAAAATAGATAAATTGGATTTCCTCAAATTTACAAACCTTTGTGCATCAAAAGAGGCTATCCAGAAAGTAAAGACAGCCACAGAATGGAAGACAATATTGGCACATTATGTATCTGATAAGACTCTTTACCTAGAATATACCCAGGACTTTTACAACTCAGCCACAAAAAGACAAACAATAACATTTTTGAAACAGACGAGTGGCTTGCATGGACTGCTCCCCAGACAAGACATACAAATGGTCAACAAGGACACGAAAAGATGTCAAACCTCAGTAGTCATGATGAAAACGCAAATTAAAGCCACAGTGTGATGCCCCTTCACACACACTAGAATAAAAATAAACTTTAAAATAAATTTTAAAATATGTAAATAAAAACAACAAGTGTTGGCGACAATGTAGAGAAATTGGAACCCTTAAAAGTTACTTGTGGAGATGTACAATGGTGCAGTCTATGTGTACAAAACTTTAGCATTTACTCAAAAATATAAAATATAATTACCATGTGGTTCAACAACTCCACTCCTAGATATATACCCAAAAAATGGAAAACAGGCGT
>NW_021146032.1:7477-9788 GCF_002837175.3 Physeter macrocephalus
AAAGTAAAATTATACAGCCGCTGTGGAAAACTGTATGGTGGCTCCTCAGAAACATGGAAAATGTATGATCCCTTGATTCCGCTCCAGGGTGTACACCCAAAATATTAGAAAGCGAGGACTGGAACAGACATTTGTACCCCGTATTCATAGCAACATTATTCACAATAGCCAAAAGGTGGAAGCAGCACAACACATCCTTCAACAGATGAATGGATAAGTACAGTGTAGTATACACACAATAGAATATCATTCAACCTTTAAAACTAAGGTAATTCTCCTACATGCTACACTGTGGATGAACCTTGAAGTCATTATGCTAAGTGAAACCAGCCAGACACAGAAAGGACACACGTTCTATGATTCCAGTAGTATGAGGTATCCAGATAAGTCAAATTCAAAGACAAAGTAGAATAAGGTTGCCAGGGGTTTAGATGAGTTAGTGTTGGGCACGAACCCGCGTGACAAGTCAAATTCAAAGACAAAGTAGAATAAGGTTGCCAGGGGTTGAGGTGAGTTAGTGTTTAATGGCTACGGTTTCACATGGGGAAAATAAAGTTCTGGAGGTGGATGGTGAGGATATTTTTACAACAGTGTGAATGTAGTTGATGCCATAGAACTGTATACTTAAAAATGGTTTAAATGGGGCTTCCCTCGTGGAACAGTGGTTAAGAATCCGCCTGCCAATGCAGGGGACATGGGTTCAAGCGCTGGTCCTGGAAGATCCTGCATGCCGCAGAGCAACTAAGCCCGCGAGCCACAGCTACTGAGCCCTCATGCCACAACTACTGAAACGCGTGAGCCTAGAGCCCGTGCTCCGCAACAAGGGAAGCCACCGCAATGAGAAGCCTGCACACAACAACGAAGAGTAGCCCCCGCTCACCGCAACTAGAGAAAGCCTGCGTGCAGCAACAAAGACCTGACACAGCCAAAAAATAAAAAATAATTTTTTAAAAAAGCTTTTAAAAAATGGTTTAAATGGTAAATGTTATGTGTTTAATCACAATGGAAAAAATGAATGAAATAATGATCAATGTTACAATGTGGATAAACATTGAAAACATCCTAAGTGAAAGAAGCCATACAGAAAAACCACCCAGATCAGGCTCATCTTGTACACTTTAAATCCAGCAAGGTTTTTAAAGTGAGCAAAAGCCCCAGTGATGGTTCCAAGAAAAGAAAAGTGGATTCGAATGGAAAAATACATTTCCATAAAGCAGGGGCAGCTGGTGAAAGTTGAAGCGGGTCTGTGGATAGGGTTATAATGTGGAAACCATCATTATTCCTCATTATGGGGTTATGTGCTGGTTCCCTGGGAGAGTGGCCCTCCCACTCTCACAGGGTAAAACAAACTGGAGTATTTTGTGAATGTGGAAAACTTTATACTGCTATTTAAAGTTTTTTATACACTTGAAATTTACTAGAAAATAAAGTACTTATCAAAACAACCATGTCATACCACGCCAGAAATACAGACATCAAACTCTGTTGTAGAGGCTAAGCCTCTATACCCAGATCCAGTTCACCCCCTGTGGTGATGCTAATCACCCTTGTAGGGGTCCACGTACTACAAGAGGCACCATGGGAAGCTTACGCTGGGAGCCACTATGTCTCGGGTGCTGTGGGTGACCTGGGTGTGGCTGAAACCGTGGGAGTTCTGAATTCTAGTTTTCCACATTCAACCACCAAAAAACTCTTACAGCTAAAAAATGAATTCAGTAAAGCTGCAGCATGCAAAAAAAGAAAGATCAATGCACAAAAATCATTTGCGATTCGATACACCGATAATGAACCATCAGAAAAAGAATTTTTTTTTAAATCCCACTTACAATTGCATCCAAAAAGATAACTCGGAGTAAATTTAACCAAGGACATGAAGGACCTGCACACTGAAAACTGGAAGACACTGATAAAGGAAACTGAACAGACAAAAATAAATGGAAAGGTACCCCGTGCTCATGCGTAAAAAGAATACTGTGAAGATATGCATTCTAAGGTGGGACTTCCCTGGCCGTCCAGCGGTTGGGACTCTGCACTCCCGCTGCAGGGGACGCGGGTTCCACCCCTGGCTGGGGAACTAAGATCCCGCATCCTGCATGCCATATGGTGTGACCCCCAATTTTTTTTAATTAAAAAAATATACATTCTAGCCAAATTAATGTACACATTCAACGCAATCCCTACCAAAAGTCCAAATGACATTTTCCATAGAAACAGAACAAACAATCTTCAGTTGTGTGTGGAACCACAAAGGACCCAGAAGAGCCAAAGCGACCCTGAGGCAGGAGAACGGGCTGGAGGCATCTCACTCCCC
>NW_021146032.1:11186-12824 GCF_002837175.3 Physeter macrocephalus
GCAATCCCTACCAAAAGTCCAATGACATTTTCCACAGAAACAGAACAAACAATCTTTAAGTTGTGTGTGGAACCACAAAGGACCCAGAAGAGCCAAAGCGACCCTGAGGCAGGAGAACGGGCTGGAGGCATCTCGCTCCCCGACTTCACACTTCATTACAAAGCTACAGTCCCAAAAAAGTGTGGAATTGGCACAAACACAGGCACACGGACCAGAGGAACAGAGCAGAGAGCCCAGGAATCAACCTACAGGTATGTGATCAGTTAATTCACAAGAAAGGAGCCAAGAACATACACCAGGGAAAGGACAGTCCCCTCAATAAACGGTGCTGGGAAAACCAGACACCACACGCCAAAGAACAACACTGAACTCTGTCTACACCACACACAAAAGGGGCCAAAACACAGTTTTCCACGTCAAGCCCTTCCTCTCCTGGGTCCTCTGAAGACAGACATCCGCAGCGGTCAGCCACGCACAGGAACCTTCTCCCCACTTTTCCTCACCTTCTCCCTCAGCGGCATCACCTCCCGGCAGGTCCTGAGGAGACCAGGCTCCTGTCAGCATGAACTGGACCCCCCAGTGTCCCAAAGCTGAAGCTCCAGCGGGCCCTGAGGAGACCCAGCTTCCGTTAGTGTGGACTTGACCCCGGGTTGTACCGAAGCCCGGCCATCAGCGTGGACTCAGCCCCGCGTGTTCCAGAAGCCAAAGCCCCAGCAGGTCCCGAGGAGACAGGGCTCCTCCCAGCATGAACATGAACAGCATGATCTGAACAGACATCCCGCCAAAAAAGATAAAGAGAGTAAAAGTCATACAGAAACAAGCTCAACATCATATACCATTAGGGAATTCCAAATTAAAATCATGAGATATCACAGCACACCTATTAGGATTGCTAAGCTCCAAAAATACGACAATACCAATTGCTAGAGGGTGAGGAACAAAAGGAACTCTCCCTCATAGCTGGGGGGATGTATGTGCAGCCACTTTGTAAGACAATTTGGCAGTTTTTCCAAAGCTAAACAAGTCTCACGTTGGGATCCAACAGTCATACTTCCAGTATTTAGGCAACTGCTTTGAAAATCTATGTCCAAATGCAAACAAGGATGCAATTATGCACAGCAGCACTTCCATAATGGCTTAAAACTTGAAATCAGGACATCCTTCAAAAGATGAATGCATAAGCAAATTGGGGTACATCCATGTCAAGGCGAGTATGAGCCCATGTGCCACAACTACTGAAGCCCGCACGCCTAGAGCCTGTGCTCCGCGACAAGAAAAGCCACCACAATGAGAAGCCTGCGCACCACAATGAAGAGTAGCCCCTGCTCGCCACAACCGGAGAAAAGCCTGCACGCAACAACGAAGACCCAATGCAGCCAAAAATAAAATAATAAATTTACTTTTTTTAAATCTCAGAAAACTGAGATTGCCGTTTTATGAAGGACATTTACAATAGAGAAATCTCCATTTATAAGGGTATGTCCCTCTTTGCACCAAAAATAGAAGGAGAATTAAATCTTAAGTAACTCTTTTCAATGGGGAAGTTCTGACTTAAATGTGCAAACAGTCATACCCTTGTTTACTGTGCTTTGCATGATAACCTGCCAAAACTGGCCTTCCCCCCTTCCCCAGCATCTT
>NW_021146032.1:12985-15936 GCF_002837175.3 Physeter macrocephalus
TGGGGAAGTCCTGACTTAAATGTGCAGTCATACCCTTACTGTCTGTGCTTTGCATGATAACCTGCCAAAACTGTCCCCCCTTCCTCAGCATCTTTCTTCTGTTTTTAGCTGAAGACGGTATTGAAGGGGCTGGTTTTGGTCATTTCAGGGAGTGACTCAGTTTTCCGTGGTATCCCCCCTGTATTCAGAAGGTATACATGTTATTAAACTTCTGCTTTTCTCCTGGTAATCTGTCTTCTATTGCAGGGGCGGGGGGGGGGCTCAACTAAGAACCTAGAAAAGTAGAGGGGAAATTGTTTTTCCTCCCATACACATGCAGTGGAATACTACTCAGCAGAAAGGAATGCACCATCATCCTATGGAAAGACATGGCTATATCCTCAGTATATACTGCTAAGTGAAAGAATCCAGTCTGAGCAGGCTGCACACAGCATGATCCCATTGATGACATTCCGGGAAAGGCAAAGCTACATAGATGATAAGCAGATCATGGGGTGGGCGGTTTGAAGTATTCCATGTGATACTCTAGGATGGATACCTGTCACTATGCATTTGTCTAAGCCCATAGATGTGTGTAGCCCAAGAGGCCAATCATAATCTATTCAAATTTAGTTATTTAGGGTGTAGGAGTGTTGCAGGATGGAATACATAACGTGACAGAATCTAACTGTATTAGAAATATATGGAAACAACTCACTGTAGGGGATGGGGTAAAAGCTGCTGACTTAAGTTACCTTTGGAAATGAATGGAATCTGTAGGCTAAAGGCAAAATGGCCCGTATATAAACAGTGGGCTTCATTTTACGAACTTCTTTCCAGGGTGTAGTAACTAACAATTCTGAAACCTCTGCACATGTAACGTAGAAAGGAGCAATGCATAGATAAATGGCAGATGGTGGGAGCCAGGCTCCTTGCTGTGGGAGTGCGAAGTTACAGGTACGCAAGGGGAGAGCCTCTGCCCTCGTAACCTTGGATCTGGGCTTCCTGGGAGGATGCTGACTGGCCGGAGGGAACACACAGATCTTCACGCTGGGAAGACCCTGCAGACATAGGAACTTCACACCCCATCTTTCCACCCATACCTGCTGGAAACACTCAGTCCTCCATAATCAGTCAATTGCAGCGTTTAAGACATTCTCAACCTAAGCAGATAAAGGAGTGTGAGGGTCTTGCTTACCCCTAAGCTGTCCCAGAATCTAGGCCCTGGGTGGAGCCATGTTGGGGGTTCCTGGGCCTCTGAATCCAGGCCCTGGGGGTGGAGCCAGGTTGGGGGCTCCTGGGCCTCTGAATCCAGGCCCTGGGGGAGGAGCCAGGTTGGGGGCTCCTGGGCCTCTGAATCCAGGCCCTGGGGTGGAGCCAGGTTGGGGGCTCCTGGGCCTCTGAATCCAGGCCCTGGGGGTGGAGCCAGGTTGGGGGTTCCTGGGCCTCTGAATCCAGGCCCTGGGGGTGGAGCCAGGTTGGGGGCTCCTGGGCCTCTGACCAGCAGGTGAGAGGAAGGAGGAAGACCAGACCAACAGGTGAGAGGAAGGAGGAAGACCAGTAGAAATGAAGTTTCCCTGCCCCAAGAACAAGGGAAACAAAGGGAACAGCGAACAGGCTAGAGAAGAAACGTAACATGGCCTGAAAGAGCTCATCACTCCTTGTTTCACTTTGTCACTCATTTGTAGTAACTACATTTGTACTTCACAAAGCTAACCTCACTCCCCGACACTATGGAATTTACCTTTGGCACCCATCACCCGTAACTGTGTGTTACAGCAGCACGGTAAAGCAAGGTAAAATGAGGTCAGTAGGGTGGATCCTAATCCAATAGGATTGATGTCCTACAAGAAGAGATTAGGACACAGATAGGCACAGGGGGAGACCATGTGAGGACCTGGGGAGTAGATGGCTGTCTAAGCGCCAAGTAGAGAGGCCTCAGGAGAAGCCAGCGTGCAGACACCTTGATCTCAGACAGCATCCAGGACTGGGAGATAGGCCTGTTATCCAAGCTGCCCAGTCTGTGGTATGTGTCACGGCAGTCCCGAGAAGACTCACAGGGTAACTCAGGGCTCAGACTGGACAGAGCCCACTCTCCATCCCCTTGTACATGAGTTACAGGAGCCCCAGGCACTGAGGAGGGGATCCCTGAGGAGGCACAAGATAGAAGATGCTAGGCATTAACACGACTGCATTCACGTTAAACGTGCCTGAAGTCCATTCACGTGAGATGGTTTTGTCCTGCATGTACATCGGCACCTTCACTCTGAACTGCAGACCTCTGGCTTCACCACCTCCACTGCGAGGAGGAGAAACAAGGGGGACAGAGCCTGGCACCTGACACCCACCTGCCCTGGACTCTCACAGGAAAGGGACAGAGACATCTTGAGCTTCAGCCCAGTTTGGGGAGACACTGTTCCAGCAACAGACTTCTGCCTTAAAAGCCAAGGTGCTTTACAAACCCCTCCCCAGCTGTCACAGAATGTCAGGCTTAATCTCATCACACTTTTCTCAAACCCCAGCTCACGCTGAGACCACCTCTCAGGTGATGGTGCTTCAGAGCAGCCCCTTTAAAAGATCCCTGGATTTCAGCTCTCCCAGCCCTGCCTTCAATTTAAGCGAGAAGTTTCCTTGACAACCTTGACAAACCTGCTCAGTTACCTTAACAACCAAGCTTCGCAATCTCCCAAACTCTTCTCCTTCAAACATTCCTATTCTAGGCTTGATGAGCCTAAAGTGACAGTGCTGTCATCACGTGCCAGAGAGTGACTCCTCCAAGCCCGTAGTTACTGGTTACATGATGCTATTGATGATGAAATCCCAGAAGAGCTAGCTTTGCAATATAACCATTTCTGGACTCGGCACTGGGTCCCCTTCCACGGACAGAGTGGAGTGGCTGTTTCCATGGGCCCCGTGGTGGAAGAGCTCACCTAATGCAGCCAGAACTTCATCCTTTCCAGGTGATTCCAGGG
>NW_021146032.1:16474-17348 GCF_002837175.3 Physeter macrocephalus
ACACGGGAACAGGACCATATCTGGGAAAAGCGTCTTTGTATATGTAGTTAAGGATCTCGAGGTGAGGTCATCTTGGGTTAGGGTGGCCCTCAATCCAACTGAGAGAGTCCTTATGAGCCAAAAGAGGAGAAACACAGACATAGAAGAGAAGCCACGTGAAGGCAGAGGCAGAGACAGGAGGGCTGCAGCAGCAAGCCTGGGGATGCCTGGAGCCCCCCAAAGCTGGAAAAGGCAGGAAGAGCCCTATCCTGGAGCCTCTGTAGGGACTTCCATCCTGCAACACCTTGATCTCAGATGTCTGGTCTCCAGGACTGGGGGAGGATGAATTCCTGTTGTTTTAAACCACCCAGCTTGGGGTCATTTGTTACAGAAGCCACAGAACAGTCACACGGACCCTGCTCTGTAGGACCCTGGAAGTGCGGGTCTCATTAAAGGCCGACAGAGGCTGGGTTACAGAACCCTTAGAGTTAGCATTGGGCCGCAGAAATTCTAAAGCAGGGACTGGACACCAGAACGTTGAGGGGTCAGTCGGAAGCCCATCCCTAAGGGTGCCGGCTGCACACGGCCTCCCCAGGTTTTTACGCCTGTACAAGTTGGGGATAAGTACTCCCATCCTGATTCAGGACCTCTGATATCACCGTTCACGTTGCCAATTAAGAACCCACTAGTTACACAGATGAAAACCCTATCAGGACACTTGCTCCAGTGGTAAAAAATTCTGAATTTAGTCAGAGGTGGGGAATCGTCTCCCATGCAGCCAGCCGACCCCCCGCAAGGAGCGTCCTCATTGCAAAGTGGGGGGACCGTGCCAAGGCGTCCCTGAGTAAACGTGAGCTGACCCCCAGGCCAGCTGCTGCTGAACTGTTCCCACCCT
>NW_021146032.1:25042-31800 GCF_002837175.3 Physeter macrocephalus
GTTGAGGGGTCAGTCGGAAGCCCATCCCTAAGGGTGCCGGCTGCACACGGCCTCCCCAGGTTTTTACGCCTGTACAAGTTGGGGATAAGTATTTCCATCCTGATTCAGGACCTCTGATATCACCGTTCACGTTGCCAATTAAGAACCCACTAGTTACACAGATGAAAACCCTATCAGGACACTTGCTCCAGTGGTAAAAAATTCTGAATTTAGTCAGAGGTGGGGAATCGTCTCCCATGCAGCCAGCCGACCCCCCGCAAGGAGCGTCCTCATTGCAAAGTGGGGGGACCGTGCCAAGGCGTCCCTGAGTAAACGTGAGCTGACCCCCAGGCCAGCTGCTGCTGAACTGTTCCCACCCTACCCAGGTAAAACACCTGAATGTGTGCAAGGACTTGAAAGCCTAGAGGAAGGGCCGTGGAGCCACACCAGCCACAGCACGCAGGCCGACTTGGTGCCTGCAGGTCAGCCAGGATGGTCCTGGACCCGGGCGCTCTTCTGGAAGCTTTCCATTTCCCTGCCTGACGTACCCCTCCTGTCCCAGCCCCCACTGCTTTTTTCCTTCCTCACCTCTGCCCGCGGAGAAATTCCAGCGGCAGGTATGGGTGACACATCCTCTTCTTTAGCAGGTGGCAGCCCGGCAACTCCTGCAGAAAGTCCAGCAGAGCCCCCACTCACACTGGGCCACGCACAGAGCCATGGGCCCTACTCCCTCCCAGCAGCCCAGCCCCGAGACTGCTGACGGGGCAGAGAATATGGCGTCAGGCACAGCTGCAGGGGTTCTTGCTGCCTGGAGGGGTGTTTATATTGACCTCAGCCCAGGCACACCTGGGGAGGGTTGGCCGGCCGGCCGGGTCAGGCTGCCCAGGTCAGCCAATCCTCGCCCCTCAGGGTTCATAGCTGCAGAAAATGGGCCTTGCTGCACCGGCCAGTTCCAAGGAACAGGTGTGGCATCCTGAGGGTCAGGATAGACAAGGGGCTGCGGCTCTGGCTTGTTTTCTAATCATTTTATCTGGGCCATGAGTGGGAGAAAACTTCAAGAAGACCCTCTCCTAATGAGAGGAACCCAGGAGTCAGGGAGAGGAGGGGTGGTGGGTGGAGACAGAGGCCTGGTGCCCCGACTGCAGTGGAAGTCTCTGGAAGACCAGGAGAAGGCAGGCCGCACAGAGTAATGCCCAGGGTCACAGACCTATTGGAGCTGCTGTTTGTTAGTTCAAGTCCTGCTCTGAGGAGCTCTGTGTCAGCTCTGAGTGACAGGTGAGGTGCTCAGGGTCAGCTCTGACCAACAGGTGGGCTGGGGGTGCTCTGCAATTAGGGCTACTTGCACGGTTCCTGTGTGCCCAGCCCTGCCGGGTGCCTGCCCAGGTGAGCTCCATACCAGGGGAGGGGCCTGACCACGAGAGCCCCGTGGGCTGCTGGGTACCTGCCCAGGGGAGCTCCATACCCTGGGAGGGGCCTGACCACGAGAGCCCCGTAGGCTGCTGGGGGACCGTGTGTATGAGCGTCCTCTCTGTGCAGGCGGCACAGAGTTGCTTAGCAACTTCCCTGTGGGCAGCGCTGGGATGAAATGAGGACCAGGAGATGCCACGGGCCCCCTGAACCCCTGTCCATCCAGAGTGATGAGGTCAGTAGGTGTGTGCTGGCCACTGTGCTGCGTGAGGGAGTCCCCACGGGTACCTCTTGTGTCTTCCACCTGACACCACGGAGGCCTCCCCAGGACAGAGCAGACAGCCTGCCTGGGGCAGGTGGGAGCTCCTGGTGACCCTGCAGGGGACATGAGAGGGATGGACCAGGCAGGAGGGGGAGGGAGCCCAGGCAGAGCCTAGGGGCCGAGGGGTCCTTTCTGGGTCTGAGCGGGGAATGGACATGCAGGTGGTGAGTGTGATCCAGGAAAGCTGCCCTGGTGACGTGAGGCTGAACGTGCTTCAGTGACAAGCCTTCCGGATGATCCCAGAACAGGATAGTGAGACGGATCCTGTTAGAAGAAGGTGAGTGAGTCCCCCCCGGAGGATGTTCTGTGAGCTGGCCCCGGGAGGGGGTGAAGGGAACAGGCCTGGAACCTGCGGGGAGTGGACCCCACTCCGTGTCCCACAGCTGTGCTTCTGGCTGGATTACTTGGCTTCTCGGAGCCTCGGCTTCCTGGTCTGCTCGTGGGGTGATGGTAGCACGGACTGACTAGTAATTTGCTCAGAACAGGGTAGAAAGGGGTCTAGTGGAAATTCCACGGAACACCGTCAGTATGGGAATCGCAGGCCCTGTTTCCCGCAGGTCTGTCTTCAGGATCAGGAGAGCAAATCCGAGCAGACTTGCAGCACAGCCTGGGGATGGGCTCCGTTTGGTGGGTCCCCCTGATTCCTGAATCTCGGAAGGAGCAGCTCCAGCGGCCAGTGGCAGGTTCATGCCACACCTGGGAGCATCCACACCTCAAGGCCCACCAGCCCCCGAGCCCTGTGTCTGGGCCCCCGGGAGGCAGACAGGACAGGCCGGCATCCTCCTTGCCCTCTCCCTGCCCAGAACATTCGAGGTCCAGGCCATCATTAGGGAGAAGCAGGGATGGGGGTGTCCCATGTGGGAAAAGGACACGGAGCAGAGTGTGTGCGTGGACGTCCACAACGGGAATGTGGGTCGGTGGGGCGTGGGCTCTGGGAGGGGCAGACGTGGGGCCTGAGGGAGAGGGGCGGGGCCGGGGGTCCTGGCATACGGGGTCCTGAGGGAGCAGGGCGGGGCCGGGGATCCTGGCAGACGGGGGCCCTGAGGAAGCAGGGCGGGGACGGGGGTCCTGGCGGACGGGGGGCCTGAGGGAGCAGGACGGGGCCGGGGGTCCTCGTGGACGGGGGGCCTGAGGGAGCAGGGCGGGGCCGGGGGTCCTGGGTGGGGTGCGAGCTGTGCCTGTGCCGGGCCTCAGACTCCATGGGGCTTCCCTCCCCTGGTCCCTGGGGAGGAGGGGCCGAGCAGCGTTGGTGGAGGGACACTTGCGTCCCCAGGCCCTGGCAGCGTCGGCCCTTCAGGCTCTGGGTCGGGGAGCCTGAGGACTGCAGGTCCAGCTGTGCCCACAGGGAGGCCTGCAGGGGACGAGCAGGAAGCACTGGGTGGTCTCGCCTGTGCGGAAGCTTCCAAGCCAGTGTCCGGGGGGAGCTCTCACCTCGCAAGTGGGTTTCAAGCTCAGATCACTTTCTAGCCGCTTGCTTTGTTTTCTAGACACAAAGTCCTAATATCTCCCATGTCTCCTGCCAGTGAAAAGGCACGTCTGATCTGGCACTAGGTGCTGCCTCTGGTCCCTCCTGACTGAACACCCAGCAGCCAGTGTCACCGCGTCACGACTGTCAGGGGGTGTCAGGCGTGGGGGGACGAGAGCACAGGGTCCAGGCCCACGAGGGACCGTGCCATCCACAGAGCCGGTGCTGTGGCTGTACGTGTTCCCTCCCCGACCCCGCGGGCAGAGAGCACCGCCCCCTTCCAGACTGCTACCAAGTGAAGCCACGTGGACCCTGCTCGGGCCCCGGCCTGGCGAGGCACTCTGCCTCAGCGGGGAAGGGTTCCTTTTTCCATGGGGGCGCAAGTAGGCAAATAACAAAACCAAGTGTGTTTTAATTTTAAAGAGTAAAGGTAAAGGGAGGAGGAGTGAGGCTAATGATGGGGTGAAGAGGCCTTCCGGGGAAGGGGCGGGGCTTTTCCAAGGGGGTGGGGCACCACCTCCTTTTACCCGTTTCTGGTCGTTCATGTCCAGTCATGGCCACCGGTGGTGTGTGTCACTGAATATGCTGATATAGTAAATTCAACCTGTGATGAGACTCAGGGTCTGTTGGAGGTCACATTCGTTGCCATCTTGGTCCCAGCTGGTTCCATCTGTTTGTTTGTTTGTAGCTTCCTTTCTCATCTCTGGACCCTTTCACTTAAATATTTAGGTGAACTCCTGCTGAAGGTGGGGGTGGAGGACAGCCCTGTGAAAGGTGGGTGCACGGGCTCTGAGCAGGGCCTGGAGCAGCTCTGACAACGGAGGAGGAGGCTGAGACGGGCGGTCAGTCTGACGCCCGCACTGGGGCCTGTGGTCAGCATGAGGAGGGGGTCAGTTGGGGCACGTGTCAGGGAAGGTTCTCGGTGTTTACACAGAAGATGTGAACGTGGACCCAGAAGCAGAGCTGCCTGCAGACGCTGCTACAGAAACCCCTGATTCTTTCCTGAGAAAACTGGTGGGGGGCATTCAGGCAACAGTGCAAACTGCTTGCTCTGGATGTTCCTGTGGGGAAGTGGGTGCATAGCAACAGGGGCTCAGCCAACAAAACCCCAGGATACCCCCCCAGAACAGCTCCAGAACCGCTTCTGGAATGGCAGGGAGAAGTGGGTCTTCCACCTCCTAGACGTGGAGGAAAGGGCTGGGGTCTGCAAGGCCGCCCTCACCTTCAGGGACTGGCTGGGAGGCTCACAGGACTCGGCACATGCTTGTGGCTTGTGTGCTCACAGCTGAGATGGGTCACAGCACGCAGTGGGGATGCAGGGAGGGAGGGCCCCTGCTCCAGTCACCTCAAGACCCTCCATGCCCCCTCCTTCCCTCGAGGGTCTCTAGGGTGTCTCTTCCCCCAGCCACAAAGGGCAGAACCACGTGCAAACTGCTTGCTCTGGATGTTCCTGTGGGGAAGTGGGTGCATAGCAACAGGGGCTCAGCCAACAAAACCCCAGGATACCCCCCCAGAACAGCTCCAGAACCGCTTCTGGAATGGCAGGGAGAAGTGGGTCTTCCACCTCCTAGACGTGGAGGAAAGGGCTGGGGTCTGCAAGGCCGCCCTCACCTTCAGGGACTGGCTGGGAGGCTCACAGGACTCGGCACATGCTTGTGGCTTGTGTGCTCACAGCTGAGATGGGTCACAGCACGCAGTGGGGATGCAGGGAGGGAGGGCCCCTGCTCCAGTCACCTCAAGACCCTCCATGCCCCCTCCTTCCCTCGAGGGTCTCTAGGGTGTCTCTTCCCCCAGCCACAAAGGGCAGAACCACGACAGTTACCCGCACCCCCGTGTCCCCAGGGAAGCTCATTAGAGGCTTGGCACCCGGCTGGGGGCTGGTAACATGGTGTTCTCTGCCCTCACCCTCCAAAATGCCAGTGCCCAGAAGGAGAGCCGGGGTTCAGCATGAACCACATGGTTTGTGCACACAGCACAGGCACAGGGGCCTGCCCCTAACGGGAGGAGGGAGGGCTTAGGTCAGGGCAGGGGGCTGCTCACCAGCTGCATTAGCTTCCCGGGGCAGCTGGGACAAACGACCACAGCCGGAGGCTCAGAACAACAAACCTGTCCTCTCTCAGTCCTGGAGACCAGACGACTAAGATCAAGGTGTCCCAGGGCCGTGCTCCCTCCGGAGGCTCCAGGGGAGGGTCCTTCCTGCCTCTTCCAGCTTCTGGGGGCTCCAGGCGTCCATGGGTTTGTGACCACATCTCTCCCATCTCTGCCTCTGTCTTCACATGGTGCCTCCTCTGTGTCTCTGTCTCTCCTCTTGTCTCTTAGGACACTGTCACTGATTTAGGGACACCCTGATCCAGGATGACCTCATCTCCAGATCCGTAACTAATTATACCTGCAAAGACCCTACTTCCAAATAAGGTTCCATTCTCAGATTGTGGGGGTCATGATGTGGACATAACTTCTGGGGCCCCCACATTCAACCCACTATAGCACCCAGTTCCCAGATGCCAGCCGACCTTCCTCAGGACAGCATCAGACTGGTGATGTTCTGTCTTTCTGCACGGAGTTGTCTCTTGTTTCTTGTGGTAACAGGGAGGTTGGGTGAGGGGCGCTTCTGGCTGACCTCCCGGTCACTCCAGGGACCATGCTGATGTGTCCTTCCCAGGAGGGTGCGAGCACGGCCAGGGTTCCCTGGAATACTCCACACTGACCGCTCGGTGGTCAGACACCTGCATGGGCTGGACCGGTCCCCAGACCTCTGCACCTTCTACCACATCCACAGCCTGGTGGACTCTGTGCGGGCCTCTGACCAGGAGGTGTGGACCGGCGGGATCTGTGGGAGCCCTCCTGCCTGCCACGTGGCCTCCAGCCCACCACAGACCCTCCAGTCCTGCCATGGACACCCCCATCCATTAACCCCCAAGAGGCCTTCTGGGCGGGTGAGAACTTGGCCATGAAGAAGACAGGGCAGGCCCTAACTGCAGCAGGGGTGTCTTGGGAGGGGAAGGAGCCTCGCTCTCACGTTCCTGCCCCAGGGCACCGGGGGTCGGGGCAGTAGACCCAGGCTCTGTTCTGGTAGAAGCTCCCTCTCGGTGAGCAAGTCTTCCCCTGCTCCCGTTATCCTCACTGGAGGCTCAGGAGGCCACAGCATCGGGGCACCTCCAGCACCAGGACCCCACCCTAGGGAACTTCTCAAGAGCAGGGACCAGGCCTGGAGGCAAAGGGGAGGAGGGAACCGGCCTATTCGGGATCCCCAGGGCCAGGATGCCTCCTACGCAGGAGGGCCTTGGCCTCAACTTAACTACCACCCGGGTCTCCTACCCCTCCCCTGGTCGAGGGGCCCTTCAGATTCCAGGGCCCCAAGATCCTCCCCACCGACCTCTGACCCCAACTGCAGAGTCGGGGACCCAGAGACCCCCTCCCCGGCTTCTCTTTTCTTGGAGGCTCCCAGAACTCCCTGAAGCTGTTATACCCAGGGTTTATTGTGGTGAAGGATGCAGATTAAAATCAGCGAGGACAGAGGCGATGAGCAGGGTCCAGCATCCTCGGCTGTGGCAGCCCAGGGAAGCCCACCTGAGTCCTGAAGTG
>NW_021146032.1:37048-38352 GCF_002837175.3 Physeter macrocephalus
CGGGGCACCTCGAGCACCAGGACGCCACCCTAGGGAACTTCTCAAGAGCAGGGACCAGGCCTGGAGGCAAAGGGGAGGAGGGAACCGGCCTATTCGGGATCCCCAGGGCCAGGATGCCTCCTACGCAGGAGGGCCTTGGCCTCAACTTAACTACCACCCGGGTCTCCTACCCCTCCCCTGGTCGAGGGGCCCTTCAGATTCCAGGGCCCCAAGATCCTCCCCACCGACCTCTGACCCCAACTGCAGAGTCGGGGACCCAGAGACCCCCTCCCCGGCTTCTCTTTTCTTGGAGGCTCCCAGAACTCCCTGAAGCTGTTATACCCAGGGTTTATTGTGGTGAAGGATGCAGATTAAAATCAGCGAGGACAGAGGCGATGAGCAGGGTCCAGCATCCTCGGCTGTGGCAGCCCAGGGAAGCCCCCCTGAGTCCTGAAGTGCAGCTCCCGTCAGACTCAAGGTGACCTCTGGAGCCAGGACAAAGGCCCGGCCTCTCTGTGGGCAGGTGAACCCAAACCGCAGGGGCCCTGGTGCGGTGCCCGTTCCGTGTGGTCAGCATGGGCACACGCGGGTCAGCCAGTTCCTGTGTGTCTCAGCCTGTGACCACAGACCACACTGTCCTGCTCTGCTCACGAGAGAGGCTAATGGAGGGACAGCGGGGGTGTGAACAAAGCCAGGTCACGGTCAGGCTGGGTGAGAAGGGGTCCAAGGAGCGAGAACCCGGCTGCCCCTGCCTGGTGAGCCGAGCGCTGACGTCCGCCCTGTGGGCAGCCCCTCTCCCCACGTCCCGAGGTAAGGCTGCCTTTCCTGCACCCTGGGGCAGGGTCATGCCTGTGCATACAGCAGGACGCACAGCAGTGCACGCAGCAGGCCCGATGCCCGCCCTTGGCATGTACCTGGGGGCTTGGTGAGGGTGGACCATCCCAACAGGACCTGGGCCGAGCCCGGGGAGGATGGAGGGGAGAAGCGTTCGGGAGCCTCTGCAGGGGCTCCTCACCTGTCTGCACAGGTAGACTGAGGACACAGACCGGGGATGGGCAGGCGGGGAGCCCAGTCCTGGGTCATCCCTGAGGCTGGACGAGGGGTGTGGAGCTGGGCGTGATGGCGGTGGGAGGACGGGCTGGGCGCCCGACAGTGTGGAAACAGAGCACCCGAGGCAGCGGGGAAGGTGGAGACTGTGCCCGACGCAGGACGGAGAGACCAGCAGGCGGCGCTGCAGGCGCGGGATCAGGGCTGCTCCCCGCAGGGCGGCCCCCGAGCCCCGCACCGCTGGAAACCCCGCGGCGTCCGGACAGAACCCCAGAGGA
>NW_021146032.1:38735-40479 GCF_002837175.3 Physeter macrocephalus
TTAAGAATCCGCCTGCCAATGCAGGGGACACGGGTTCGAGCCCTGGTCTGGGAAGATCCCACATGCCGCGGAGCAACTAAGCCCGCGTGCCACAACTCCTGAGCCTGTGCTCTAGAGCCCGTGAGCCACAACTACTGAAGCCCAACGCCTAGAGCCCGTGCTCCACAAGAAGAGAAGCCACTGCAATGAGAAGCCCACACACTTCAATGAAGAGTAGCCCCAACTTGCTGCGACTAGAGAAACCCCATGCACAATAACAAAGACCCAACACAGGCAAAATAATTAATTAATTTTTTAAAATAGAGCTACAGAGCATACGGCACTTCCACTCCTGGGTGTATGTCTCGGGATAACCATAAATCCACAGGACACAGGCACTTCAACTATTAGTGCAGCCCTTTTACAGGAGCCTCGACTTGGAAACAATATAAATGTCCTTCGAAGGAAAAAATGGATAAAGAAGATATGTACTTCTGTACAATGGACTATTACTCAGCCATGAGGTACGATCATTCTAAGTGACATAAGTTAGACACAAAAAGACACTTAGCATAAGATATCACTTATAGGTGGAATCTAAAAATGGCTACACATGAACTAAATTACAAAACAGAAACAGAGTCACACATTTAGAAAACAAACTTATGGCTGCTAAAGGGGAAAGGTGGGGTGGGGTGAGGCATAAACCAGAGGGTTGAAATTAGCACAGATACCTTCCAAAGACCAAATAGGTAATCGACAAGACCTACTCTATAGCTCAAAGAACTGGACTCAGCACACTCTAGTCACCAGAAAAGAATATATACGACTGGTAAGAATCTGAAAAAGAATTTATGGATGTCTCTCTGTAAGTGAATCAAGTGGATGTGCAGCAGCAAGAAAGACAGCATTGAAAATCAGACACACCCCATTATAAAAATAAATTACAAAAAAACACAGAGAGAAACTGTTACAAAATTCGTTCAGGGGCTGTGATGCACCCTGGATTGACCACATCTAGACCCACAGCTGGATGGGCCCTAAGGCTGGACACTCGTGGGGCTGAGAGGCTTGGTGAGGATAAGTCAGCAAATGCAGCCCCTTTAGAGTAATACCTCCTGGTCCCCATTCCATGGATCCCAAATCTCCAGGTGCAGGGGACCCTTCGTGCAGCTAAAACATGCATGGGACACCCAGAGGATGGTACACCGTCGGATCGGGAAGAGTTTGGGAAAGGCACCTCATCTCATCTCCTGGTGCTCGGGTTGCCCACTCCAGCCTCTTTCCTAAGAATCTTCCCACTAGGGGAAGTAAGTACCTTCAACATCCTGTTTCGCACAGTTTTGAATTTGTCCGGAGGATGAAGCGGAAGTGGGGGAAACAATGAGAGACAAGCCCTAGGTGTTTGGACAGGCAAATGCCACTCTAAATTCCAATTAGGAAGAGGAATTGACCAAAGGTTACCTTGCCCCTGGAACAAGAATAGGGCTTGAAGCAATCCTGCTGTTTTGTGGACAGTTCCCAAAAAAGCAAGTTGAAAAATGGAGCTCAGGGGCACTGCAATTCACAATCCTGCAGGATTGTAAAAGATTTCTAACGTCGAAAAAGGCCTTGAGGTAAGTCATGAAAAAGGACTTGAAAGCAAGGCAGAAGTGCAGGAACGGGATTTCAAGAGGTAGATGGGACTTGCCACTAAAGCACATGGAAAGGGTCAGAACTTCTCCAACATGCCATTGGCCAAAAAGGGCGTATGCGTGTTTCCTGA
>NW_021146032.1:40715-42086 GCF_002837175.3 Physeter macrocephalus
ACGCATACGCCCTTTTTGGCCAACCAAAGAAGCGGGCAATGCAAATCAACACTACAAAGAGGTATCACTTTGAATCAGAAAAAAGGGCCATCCTCACAAAGGGTAAAAACCAGATATGCAGGACAGGCCACGGAGAACAGGGAGCCTTGTTACGCTGATGGGCGGGATGTAAATTGCCAACGGCCACTCTGGAGAAGTGTATGGTGTTTCCTAAAACATCTAAAAAACAGAGCTACAAAGCATACGGCACTTCCACTCATGGGCCACTCATGGGCGTATATCTTAGAAAAACCAAAACTCCACAGGACGCAGGCACCCAAACGTTTACTGCTGCTATGTTTACAAAAGCCTCGACTTGGGTACAACGTAAAAGTCCTTGGAAGGAAAAAATGGATAAAGAAGATTTGGTACTTATGCACAATGGAATATTACTCAGCCCTGAAATCAATGAAATAAGGGCAGTTGCAGCAACCCGGGGGGACTTATGTGTGGTCATTGAGAGTGAAATAAGTTAGACAGCAAAAGAAACTTATCATAAGATATCACTTATAGGGGGAATCTAAAAATCGCCACACATGAACTGAATTACAAACAGAACACAATCACACATTTACAAAACACACTTATGGCTGCTAAAGGGGAAAGGTGTGGTGCAGTGATGCATAAACCAGGAGGTTGAAATTGGCACCGATACCGTTGCATAAACCAATAATGTAATCGACAAGACCTACTCATTGCTCAAGGAACAGGACTCAGCACACTCTATTCACAGAAAAATATATATATCTGACTACTAGAAACTAGAAAAGAATTTATTGATGTCTCTCTGTAAGTGAATCAAGTGGATGTACAGCACCAAGAACACAGCATTGAAACTCAGCTATACCCCATTATACAAATAAATTACAAAAAATAAAAAAAACAAAACAGTAAGAGAGAGAGAGGAATTATTACAAAATTCGATCAGTGGCTGTGATACAACTGGACTGACCACATCTAAACCACAGCTGGATGGGATGTAAGACTGGACACCATAACCCTAAACCTTAAACCCTAAACCCTAAACCTAACCCTAACCAACACTAACCCGACCCTAACCCTAACCCAACACTAACCCTAACACTAACCCTAACCCTAACCCAACACTAGCCATACCCTAACCCTAACTCTAAACCCTAAACCTAACCCTAACCCAACCCTAACCCAACCCTAACCCTAAGCCAACACTAACCCTAACCCTAACCCTAAGCCAACACTAACCCTAACCCTAACCCTAACTCTAACCCTAAACCCTAAACCTAACCCTAACCCAACACTAACCCTAACCCTAAACCCTAAACCCTAACCCTAACCCTAACCCTAACCCTAAAC
>NW_021146032.1:42253-45361 GCF_002837175.3 Physeter macrocephalus
CCTAACCCTAACCCAACACTAACCCTAACCCTAACCCAACACTAACCCTAACCCTAAACCTAACCCAACCCTAAGCCTAACCCTAACCCCTAACCCCAGCCCTAACCCCTAACCAAGTTCACAAGTAAACTTCTCACCCACCTGGAGAGAGTGATTTAATTTTAAAGAGTAAAGACACAATCAGCTCAGTAATTGGTCATGGGGGCTTGAGGGGCCAAGGCTAACCTGAGCTAGAGGAACATGGATGCCTGCCTGGATGCTCAGAGGCCAAGGGCTGTTCTGAGACCTGCTTGTACACCCATGAAGATGGAACAAAGGATCCATCCAGTCCCAGGAGGGCCCCACCAGCCCTCAAGAACACAGCACCAGACTTCCCTGGTGGCGCAGTGGTTAAGAATCTACCTGCCAATGCAGGGGACACAGGTTTGAGCCCTGGTCCAGGAAGATCCCACATGCCGCGGAGCAACTAAGCCCGTGCGCCACAACTACTGAGCCTGAGCTCTAGAGCCCGTGAGCCACAACTAGTGAGCCTGCACTCTAGAACCCGCAAGCCAGAACTGCTGAAGCCCACACGCCTAGAGCCTGTGCTCTGCAACAAGAGAAGCCACTGCAATGAGAAGCCCCCACTAGCCGCAACTAGAGAAAGCCTCTGCGCAGCAATGAAGACCCAACACAGCCAAAAATTAATTAATTAATTAATTTTTTTAAAAAATAGGCAGCACCTGGGGGCTGGCAGATTGATGCACCGAGTCTTATATAAACACACACACGTCTACTTAGTATCCTGCATGTCAGGACCATGCTGGACCTGGGGCTGCCCAGACAGAGTGGGGCCTGCATCACCCTTCCCAGGAGGGAGGGTGGAGGGAAACCCTGCATGACCTCTGAGGCCCTAAGAACCCTTGACTAAGGCTGAGCTCAATTTGAAACAGTGAGTGACCAGAGCAGACATTTCACTCATCCATCAATCAGAATCCAGGCCTGGAGGAGCAGAAAACAACAGCCTAGCTCAACCTTGACGCTAATCCTGACACAGATCCTGACCCTAAACTCTGCTCCTGACCCGAAGCCCTGACCTAACCTTAGCCCTAGCCCGTACCCTAAACCTGTACCTTACCCTAACCCATACTCTACCCGTATCCTACCTGTACCCCAATTCTAACGCATACCCTAACACCCACTCCCATCCCTAATACTAACCCTCCAAACCACTTACACCAAGCCAAATCTAATCATATTATACAAATACATCTTAAAAAAGAAAACTAGGGAATTCTCTGGTGGCCCAGTGGTTAGGACTCTGTGCTTTCACTCCCAAGGGCTCGGGTTCGATCCCTGACTGGGGAACCAAGATCCCACAAGCCATGGGATGTGCCCAAAGTAAATAAATAAATAAAATGAAATAAAACCACTATTTTAAAAAGAGATTTAAAAATAAAGAAAAAAAAGGAAAACTACCCCAATATAACTTATAAATATGAATGTAAAAATCTATTACAAAATAATAGCAACATGAAACCAACAGAACTTTAAATAGATAATGCCATAAGCAAGTATCTCTACACCAGAAATTTCAGGTTGCTCAACATATTAAAATTAAGCAATGTATTAAACCACAATAATGGTGTGAAGTAAAAACACATAATCATATTAATTAATGTGAAAAAAATCTACAATGAAAATCCAGTGTTATTTCATGATAAACACTCAAGAAAGCAGGACTAAAAGGAAATTTGTTCAATATGATAAAGTGTAGTACAAAAAGCCACAGCAAACATCATGCTCAATGTTAAAGACTGAAAGATTTACTCCTGAAATCAGGAACAAGGCCAGGAAGCTGGCCTTCATCACCGTTACTCAGTAGTGTACTGGAAGTTCTACCCAGAATCTCGAGGAAAAAATTAAAGGCCTCCGTGGGTGAATGGAAAAATTAAAACTGTGTCTCTTCACAGAACATAGGTCACATCATCTTATATATAAAACTACCTATAATCAGCAAAGAAATTATTTGAGCTAATCAACTAATTAAGCAAAGTTATAGAACAAAATATCAATTCATGAAAATCTATCTTATGTGTATACGCTAGCAAAAAATAATCTGAAAAAGAATTTATGAAAACAATTCCATTTTTAATAATGTCAACATCAATATTTAGGAGTATACTTAATCAAGGTACAAGACTTGTTTTATGTATGTAAAGTTGTATGTTTGAAAATACTGGAAAGTAAATTACTTTTCAAAATATCGTGTATGTCAATAGCATGCCAGAAAAGCAGAGAAAACATCAAACTTCCATATAGAAGCCAAGCTTTACCCAGATCCATTTCACCCAAAGTCCACATGTCATTTAGAGGCACTGTGGGAAGGTTATATTAGGAGCCACTGTCCTCCGTGTTGTGGACGACCTGGAAATGGTAGAAACAGTGGGATTTTGGAATTCCAATTTTCCACTTCATTCCACAAAAAAACTATTAGAACTAATAAATGAATTCAGTAAAGTTGCAAAATCAATACACAGAAATCAGTTGCGTTTCTAAACACTAATAATGAACCATCAGAAAGAGAAAGAAAGCAACCCTATTTACAATTGCATCAAAAAGAACAAAATACCTGGGAATAAAGTTAACCAAGGATGTGAAAGACCTGCACACTGAAAACTTTAAGACATTGATGAAGAAATTGAAAAACACACCAATAAATGGAAAGATATCCTGTTCTCATGGAATGGAACAGTTGATATTGTTAAAATATCCATTCTACCCAAAGCAATGGCCACAGTGAATGCAATCACTCCCAAAATTCCATGGTATTTTCCCCCCAAATCGAGCAAATCCTCCTAATATCTGTGTGGAACCATAAAGGACCCAAAATAGCCAAAGCAACCCTGAGAAAAGAGAACAGGCTGGAGGCATCTCCCTCCCTGACTTCACACTACATTACAAAGCTACAGTCACCAAAACAGTGTGGAATTGGCACAAAAACAGGCACACGGACCAGAGCAACAGAATAGAGAGCCCAGAAATAAACCCACAGGTGTGTGGTCAGTTAACTCACAAGAAAGGAGCCAAGAACATACGCCAGGGAAAGGACAGTCCCCTCAATAAACG
>NW_021146032.1:45452-46243 GCF_002837175.3 Physeter macrocephalus
GGCTGGAGGCATCTCCCTCCCTGACTTCACACTACATTACGAAGCCACAGTCACCAAAACAGCGTGGAACTGGCTCAGAACAGGCGCGGGGACCAGAGGGACCGGACAGAGAGCCCAGAATTCAACCCACACGGACGGGGTCGGTTACTTTACGACAAAGGGACCAAGGACACACCAAGGAGCACGACAGTCCCCACAATAAATGGTGCTGGGAAAACCAGTCTGGTTTTTTTTTTCTTTCCCAAAAACAGGGAAAACCCCAGAACTCATGCTGGCTACCCTGCACACAAGCCTGACCAAAAGCCCAGCTTTCCACACCAAGCCCTTCCTCGGTCACATGAAGACGGACCCCCTCAGCAGTCAGTCGCCCACAGGAAGCTTCTCCCCACTTTTCCTCACTGTCTCTTCACCTTTCCCTCAGGCGTCACCTGGGTCCTCAGGAAACCTAGTTCCCTAGTCAGCGTGGACGCAGCCCCACTTTACCCTGAAGCCGAAACCCCAGCGAGTCCTAAGGAGACGGAGCTCCTGTCAGCAGAGACGCTGAGCCGGGGGTCCCACCCGAAACCCCCGCCCGCGCGCCTGAGGAAGTTCCACTCCTCTCAGCTGCGCGCAGAATCGAGCTCGCAGGGAACGAGCATGCGCTGTGGGTCAGAGAGGCGAGCTCGGCGCCACCCTGTGGTCAGTGCAGGAAGCGCAGGCCGCGCCTCCCTCTCAGGTCACTGGAGACAGCGCCCCATACTGACAGAACTGCTGAATCCATTAAACTGGAAATTCAAACTAAAATGGAGTCT
>NW_021146033.1:0-5535 GCF_002837175.3 Physeter macrocephalus
GAATAAAGTGAATTCTTTTTTGTGTGTGTGTGTGGTACGTGGGCCTCTCACGGCTGTGGTCTCTCCCGCTGCGGAGCACAGGCTCCGGACGCGCAGGCTCAGCGGCCATGGCTCACGGGCCCAGCCGCTCCGCGGCATGTGGGATCCTCCATCACAAGCAGATGCAGAAATGAACCATGCACGCTCCTATGAAGGAATATTCCACAGCAATGGAGTACATTTTGCTTGAAGTTCGTAAAACTATAAAAATTATTTTTTAAAAAAACTCTATTCACAAGATGAAAGAATCCCATGGACACAATGCTGAGCCACCAAGAGCAATAAAGCAGCATGCACGGTACACGCACTGACCGACTTGGAACTAGGCAAAGCTGGGCTGCGTTGTGCAGAGATGCGTCCTTGGGCGTAAACTCTGAGGACAAGTCACTGACACAAAATCAGGAGAACAGCTACCTCACGGTGGGGAGGAGGCTGTGACGAGGGAAGGGCACTCCTGGGTGTCCACTCATGATGTTCTGTTTCTTGATCTTTATGGTTATTCTTTACATGTATATAACCTAATCCTTAATATGTAGTTACAGTTTATCATTTTTGTTTAGTAAAAAGGGAGTCTCCCCAACAAAGTAGAAGGAGACCTGCTTCTCCCAGGGAAGAAAAGCAATAGTTTCTACCAGTGAAATCTCGATACCATGGCTGCTTCAATCATCAAGCCTGACAGCAACTCCCGTGAGAGGGGCACCGGGGCCACGACACTCAGAAGGATGCTCGGGGGCCTCAGTCCTGGGTCACTGCCTCTGAGGAGTCCACGGCACCTGGTCAAAGTTCTCAGTCATTCTGTGCACGACGCTTTTGCCTTGGTTGCTCTGGCACAGCTCGGCCGGCACCATCGCTGGGAGAGAAAGAAGAAACGTGCAGAAGAGGGAACCGGGCCCCAAGATGAGCCACCTCCTTCTACGGAGACGATGCCACAGTCCCTAAGAGAAGACAGCAAGACCACGGAATCCAGCCTCTCTGCCTGAGGCCTGGCCACACTAGCGCCCCATGCTTCTGATGCCACAGGGAGAATTACTCAGGGTGCCCTCAGACCACCTGGTTGGACACACGGGGCTTTCACACACACAGGCCCTGTCTGACCCCGCACCTCTCCTGTCACATTCTGGAGGTGGGCCTGGAAGCCTCCAGGTTTTCACTATTTGATAAACAGCATTATTGAGATTGAATTTCTTTACCACACAGTTAGTTAACCCACTTTAAGTATTAAGCTCCGTGGTGTTTTGCATTTTCACAGGGTTGTGCAGCCACCAGCACAATGCACTTGACAACATTTCCATCATCTCCCCAGAAGCCCACTCTTTAGAGGTCACCCTTCATTTCCCACAGCCCTGGAATCTCCAGCCCATTTTCTGTCTCTGTGGGCTTGCCTGTTTTGGATGTCTCATGTAAGTGGAATCCACTAATTGTCTTTTTCTCTCTGGCATCTCTCACTGAGCATCATTTTTTCAAGGATCATCCACATCATAGCCTGTGTCAGTGCTTTACTCCTTTTCCATGGCTGAGTCACCCTTACCCTCTCTGTTCTCAACTCTATAATTAATTGCGTCTCCCTGCCTGCACTGCACAGGGCTGATGACGTTCTCATCTTCCATCAATCTTGGGCGGTAAGTTGAACTTTAAACCAACACCAAGGGGTCCTGTGCAGAGGCTGAGAGCCCAGCCGCACAGGGTGCACAGTTGCCCTGTGTGACCAGAGCCCAGGAGGAAGGGTGAGATGGGCCTGCCTGTTTACAGGACCAGCGTCCTACGGTCTCATGGGAAATTAACTCGTTCCTCAGCGGCTCGTGAGAGCTGCTCCGCACCGTGCCAAGCGGGCAAGACACACGGGTCAGGGACCACGGTGCTGCCTTCAGTTCAGGCCCACTCATACTAACTGTCTAGTTGGAAAGTGCTGAGTCTCCAGGGGAGGGTCCTTCCTGCTTCTTCCAGCTTCTTGGGGCTCCAGGCATCCCTGGGCTTATGGCTGCACCCCTCCCATGTCTGCCTTCATCTTCATGTGGCTTCCCCTCTGTGTCTGTGTCTCCACTCATCATATAAGCACGCAGTTACACAGGATTGGGACCACCCTAAGGCCCCTGTTCCACCTAGTTACACGACCAGGCCCTACTTCCAAATGAGGTCATGTCCTGAGCCCCTGAGGTCAGGACATGGATGTCTCTTTCCCTGGGGTGTACACAATCTCCCTTCAGTCTGAGATAACTGTGATGTTGCCCAGGAAACAAGCAAGCCCCTTACCTCAGGCAGCCTCTCGAAGAGGTCTGAGCCCACCTGGTCTCTTGGAAACTGACTGGGCAGGAGAGTGCGGCTCAGGACCCGAGTGTGAAGGACACCAGGAAGCACCCGTGTGAGGCTCCCCTTCGCAGCGGCAGCACTGGACCAGCTGATGAGGCCCAGCAAGGCAACCCCGAGCTCCTTAGAGGGCTCGACCCACGTGGCCTGGGGGCGACAGGCAGCAGGGAGTGGGTGTGTGAGGAAGTGTATGTGACGGGCCTGCAGTGAGCAGGTGAGCACAGCTGTGTGTGTCACATCAGGCACACTTGATGGGTCAGCAGTGAGCACACATGGCTGAGATCAGCTGAGGTACACACTCACGTGATCAGCTTCACGTGGCGTCTTAGCGGGCAGGGCACCCCAGGGCTGCAGTGCTGCCACGGGCCCGAGCCACCGACCCTGCCTGGTGTGGAGCTTCCCTCCTCCACCACGGGCCCAGCAGCTCCCAAATCAGCAACTGCGCAGTGGCTGCACCTGCGCAGGGTACTTCCCCTGAGCAAGTACTTCTTGAAGAGGGTCACCTCCGTGGTGACGGCGACTTTCCTCTTCTGCTGCTTCAGCGAGGGTACCCCTGCCAGTGCCCGCTTTCACCAAGGCGTCCGGGCCGCAGAGGGCTGCTCCCTGCACCTGAGACCAAAGAGAAGGACTTGAGGGGCTGTGCTTTCTCCCAGCAGGAGCCTCATATCCAGGGGGGCCAGCGGGGGCATGTCAGACACACAGGACCGGACATTCTGGTTCACCTTCGCCCTACACGGTGGGCGAAAGGACAGCCACGTGGGACCTCAGACCATGTAGGACAAGGCGAGTGTCGAGGACCATCTCACCATGTCGATTGGCCCATTCACTTTGCTCTTCTGTGAAATGCTGTTCATGACTGGCTTTTCTCTATGTGAAAGCTGAAAAGAACTTCTTGTGTTGAATAAGTGACCCATTTGTGTGAATTTGAGGAAGGGGTACGTGCAACCAAGCACACAGCTTGGTAGGAGGTTAGTGCTATTCAGCAAGGGCAGATACCTTCATGGTTTTAGTGCTTTTCTAAATGTGGGAAGAGGCAAGAATCTAGGTTCATAAAAATTTTCTCCTGAAAATATCGAACTCTCTGAGGGCCAGTTCTGGCCCAGAGTACAAAGTGCCTCTTCCTGATCTTCACCCTGAATTCCTTTCAGGGTGTCCTGTAAGTCAGCGATTGTGGTGGTTGATGACTTAATTCTTGTAGAACTGAATCGTGGGCAACTTTCTTTAGGTTACAATCCCCTCTCTTTTGGTCTTAATTTTGACCAATGTTTAGGAGGCATTTCAGGACCAATTTACCCCATGCGCTAGGAATACTCATTCCCAGTTCAGGCGAGGATTTCGTTGATAGGCCACTCAATGTGCTGTTACTGGACTAGGTCCTGTTAACAGTAGCCCAAAGCCACTGGGTCGCCTTTCCTATTAGCCTGTTATGGTCCAGGAAATGGTTCCCTCTTGTAGCGTCATCCCACATCTAGAGTTATACTATTATAATCACTGATCTTATAGAACTATGTATTTGACAATTGTTTTAGGCACTGTCCTGCGCCTGCCTGCCCTTCGTGGGAAGGACCTGCTTGTGATTTTCTGAGCTGAGAATCTGACTCTTTTCTGCTTTACACACAAGTAATTTCTATATGGCTTTAAGATATACTGAATTTTGCAGGAATAGAAGAACCATGTGATTCTAGGAAAGCTTCTTCTCACAGTTATTCAGAACTTTATCAAGAATTCCCTGACATTTTGGAAAATCAAATCCCTGGTAAAGTGCCTCAGAGTTTCTGAATTGTCAGTAAATGCACTAGGATTGCTGTCACCAAAGTAATTAGAATTCTATACAACAATGCCTATTTGTCCTCATTTAAAAACATTAAATATAAAGTTTGAATCGAGTGGAATGTTATCTGCCTTTTCTTAAATCTAAACTGAAGAAAAATTTAAGCAAACATCTGATTACTTAGTGTAGTTGAAGCCAAGCATTCACCTATTAAATTATGTATTATTTCAATAAAATGTATTTATCTTTAATTCTCTCTAGTGTAACTAGAGATGCATACACACATATACATAATTATACTTAAATTATATGTGTAGAGAGATTATCTTATCTCTGCATCTGATTTCAGAAAGTGAGGGGAGCATTACAAAGTACTTGATATAAAAGGGGTGAGGGTCTGGTGGGCTGACAGAACACCCATGACATAACATTTCATTCTCACTAAGGTGCTAGAATCCAAAAGACAGATGATAAAAAGGGAAGAAATTGGAACATTCAAACATCGCTAGTGGGAATGTGAAATGGTGCCACCATTTTGGAAGACAGTCTGGCAGTTCCTCAAAATGTCAAACATGGAGTCACTACAAGACCCAGCAATCCCACTCCTACGTATAAACCCAAGAGAAAGGAAAACACACGTCCACACAAACACTTGTACATGCATGTCCATAGCGGTATGACTCACAACAGCCAAAAGGTGGAAACCACCCAAATGACCATCAACTGGTAAATAGAGAACAGATACACACAATGTGGTCCATACACACAATGTGGTCCAATGTACACAGTAGAATATTACTCAGTCATGAAAAGGAGTGAAGCACTGACACTTGTTACAATGTTGACAAACCTCGAGGACACAATGCTCAGTGAGAGAGTTAGTGGTGCCAAGGGCTAGGGGAGGGGGAGGGGTCTCCTTCTGGGGGGAAGAGAATGTTTTACAACCAGATGGAGGTGGTGCTGACTCAACATTGTGAATGTGATCAATACTACTGTGTTGTTCAAGTTAATGGTCAATGGTGAAATTTATGTTACATATATTTTCATCACAATTAAAAAAAATTCGTCACATCAACAACTTGACACCTCAGGGAATTTCCATTTCTGCTAAGAGACGCTGTCTTTTTGCCCAGGTGATTCCTGGGACCGCGGGTGACGTCGTGGGGGCCGTGGAGTGTAAATAAATGTTTTACAACCAGATGGAGGTGGTGCTGGCTCAACTTTGTGACTGTGATCAGTACCACTGTGTTGTTCAAGTTAATGGTCAATGGTGAATTTTATGTTACATATATTTTCATCACAATTAAAAAAAAATTCGTCACATCAACAACTTGACACCTCAGGGAATTTCCATTTCTGCTAAGAGACGCTGTCTGTTTGCCCAGGTGATTCCTGGGACCGCGGGTGACGTCGTGGGGGCC
>NW_021146033.1:5578-6179 GCF_002837175.3 Physeter macrocephalus
GCTGGGACCTGCCAGGTGAAGCAAACGGCGCTGCAGTAGGTCCTCGGGAGATGCAGAAGCACGGGCCCAGCCACAGAGTAAGGCCGGAGCACTTCCAGCTACCTGAACACCCACATGTTAGAAACAGGATTTTCCCATAATGCATGGGGGACCTAAAAGTGTGTTTTCTCACGTAAACTGATAACACCGCCCCCTCCATGTGTGGACGCGGCAGAGTTGAACCCTCAACCCTCCCCCACCAGAATTGACCTCCAAGGCCTCCTGGGGGTCCTCCCCGAACCCGGAGGATGTGTCCTGCCTGAGGCTCCTGACACAATATACTCCCACTCAGGACGGCCTGCAGAGGTCACGCAGAGTTCGGGCCCCATGCAGCAGGACATGACGCTCGACACAGGTGTGTCCACACCTGTGGACAGAGGGGTCCCTATGAACAAGTGTCAGGTCACTTCTTAGGGCCACGTCCCTGTCCCACTCGAGGTGCAAGGCCCACCCTACTGCCGGCCCACGTCCCTTTCTCTGGGGCGCCTGCGGGACTCAAGCCCGCACCTTCCCCAGCCCTGCCTCCCCGCCATGTAAGGCTGTCAGCATAACTGATGCCATC
>NW_021146033.1:6735-10606 GCF_002837175.3 Physeter macrocephalus
GCCCCCCGGGGTCCCTCCCCAAACCCGGAGGATGTGTCCTGCCTGAGGCTCCTGACACAATATACTCACACTCAGGACGGCCTGCAGAGGTCACGCAGTGGTTGGGCCCCATGCAGCAGGACGTGACCCTCGACACAGGTGTGTCCACCTGCACAGAGGGGTCCCTATGAACAAGTGTCAGGTCACTTCTTAGGGCCACGCCCCTGTCCCACTCGAGGTGCTAGTAATTATCAGGACCACGTGGCCTCTATGCGTTGTTAGTCCCCATACAAGGACGACCTTCGCTGACGTGTTCCCGGCACCCATGAGGCCAGTTACCCATTCATGAGCCTTGACTTAGGAATGTACGCCCTGTTTCCAAGCACGCCCCGCCCACAAGTGAAGCATAAATTGTGCCGGTGACCCCTTGGCCGTGCAGAGCGCGGCTGCACATGCTGCCGATCGTTGTCCACCACATCCCAATCCCACGCTGTGAGTAAACTACCAATAAGAAACGGATCCATCAGTTACCTGGAGCTGCCTGCCTTGGTTCTCGGTCTCACGATGCCCTGTCAGTTCGGTGGGCACTTCTCGTTCCCTCCATCCGCTAACACCTCACTTACTACTGTGGGTTCAGTAGTGTCCACCCGCCCCCAATTTATATCCGTTCTGACTCCACAATAAGGCCTTATTTCTGAAACAGGGTCTCTGCAGATGTGGTTAAGATGAGGTCATGCTGGATTAGGGAGAGCCCTAAATCCAGCAGCTGGTGTCCTTATAAGAAGAGGGAAATCTGGACACAGACACAGAGGAGAAGCCACGTGACGATGGAGGCAGAGGTGGGGGTGATGCAGCCCCAAGTCCAGGGGCGCCAAGGATTTCTGGAGACCAGAGAAGTCGGGAGAGGCCAGGGCAAATCCCCTCAAGTTCCAGAAGGAACCAAGCACACCTTCATTGTGCATTTCCAGCGTCCAGAGCTGCGAGAGAGAAATCTCTGCTGTTGTGACCCCCCCTGGCTTGTAGCATGTTGTCACGGTCGCCCCAGGACCCCCACACCTGCCAGATGATGAGACACGGGGCATCGGAAGAAAGAGCCCCTCGGTATCTGGACGAGCATCTCTACACACACGTCTGGGTGCTGAAGGTGGAGGACACGCAGCCGCCTCCGCACCCGAGCTGGGCGTCGCGCTGCCTTGCTGTCGCACTCGCTCCTGTCGTATGTGCAGTGGGTGACCCGCCTCTGCTGATGCGGGCGCCCCACTGCTGTCCTGCGACCTCCCCACGCCCCTCCCACTCACAGGTCGTGCTCCGGTCCCGGCTGCTCAGCAGCCTCAGCCTGGCTGCAGTGATGGCTCAGGGGACCCGTCCGGAAGGCGGACTCCCCGGGACCTCAGAATGGGACGTGGTGTGCAGATGGGCCACCGCAGCGCTGCCCGGGTGAGACGAGGTCACTGAGCTGTGTGCGGGCGTCCTCACCGGGGCATTTGGACCCAGGCACACAGGGGAGAAGGCGGTGTCACGGCAGAGACGGAAACGGAGCTGGCAGTGGCCCAGACCCAACTGACCCGAGAACCCGCAGAGGAGCGGCCCCCAGCACCTTGACCTCGGGCTCCAGGCCTGAGAGGACGCGCCCCCTGTCCCAACAACGCCCCCGTCTGGTGTTCTGTGCCGGGGCCACAGGACTCCCACACCCGGGCTGCGGGGCGCGGCGCTGTGCTTGCTGACACCCAGGACCGTCACCGGCCGCCCCCTCTGAGCAGGACCCCCACTCCTCCTCGAGGAGGGACCCAGGGCCCAGGACCCCCGTCCCACACGTCCCCGTCACGGCGACCTCCCCCTCCCCCAGCCACCCCGGGGACATCTCAGGCCCCAGAAAGGAGCCTCAGCGCCGAGGTGACCTCGGCGAGTGGCCACAGGCCACTGCACCCACCCCGAGACCTGAGTGTGGAAACCCGGAGGTTGTGTCCTGCCTGAGGCTCCTGACACAATATACTCCCACTCAGGACGGCCTGCAGAGGTCACGCAGAGGTCGGGCCCCATGCAGCAGGATGTGACCCTCGACAAAGGTGTGTCCACCTGCACAGAGGGGTCCCTATGAACAAGCGTCAGGTCACTTCTTAGGGCCACGCCCCTGTCCCACTCGAGGTGCAAGACCCACCCTACTGCCGGCCCACGTCCCTTTCTCTGGGGCGCCTGCGGGACTCAAGCCCGCACCTTCCCCAGCCCTGCCTCCCCGCCATGTAAGGCTGTCAGCATAACTGATGCCATCCGGGGCTCGTCCTTCCGCTGACCCGTCCCAGGACTGTACTGTGTGCTCAATCACCTCTCTGTCCTCAAGGCTTTTCTAGTTAATAGAGGCTGTTTAGTAATTATCAGGACCACGTGGCCTCTATGCGTTGTTAGTCCCCATACAAGGACGACCTTCGCTGACGTGTTCCCGGCACCCATGAGGCCAGTTACCCATTCATGAGCCTTGACTTAGGAATGTACGCCCTGTTTCCAAGCACGCCCCGCCCACAAGTGAAGCATAAATTGTGCCGGTGACCCCTTGGCCGTGCAGAGCGCGGCTGCACATGCTGCCGATCGTTGTCCACCACATCCCAATCCCACGCTGTGAGTAAACTACCAATAAGAAACGGATCCATCAGTTACCTGGAGCTGCCTGCCTTGGTTCTCGGTCTCACGATGCCCTGTCAGTTCGGTGGGCACTTCTCGTTCCCTCCATCCGCTAACACCTCACTTACTACTGTGGGTTCAGTAGTGTCCCCCCGCCCCCAATTTATATCCATTCTGACCCCACAATATGGCCTTATTTCTGAAACAGGGTCTCTGCAGATGTGGTTAAGATGAGGTCATGCGGAAGAAAGAGCCCCTCGGTATCTGGACGAGCATCTCTACACACACGTCTGGGTTCTGAAGGTGGAGGACACGCAGCCGCCTCCGCACCCGAGCTGGCCGTCGCGCTGCCTTGCTGTCATGGGCCACTGCAGCGCTGCCCGGGTGAGACGAGGTCACGGAGCTGTGTGCGGGCGTCCTCACCGGGGCATTTGGACCCAAGCACACGGGGGAGAAGGCGGTGTCACGGCAGAGACGGAGACGGGGCTGGCAGTGGCCCGGGCCCAACTGACCCGGGAACCCGCGGAGGAGCGGCCCCCAGCACCTTGACCTCGGGCTCCAGGCCTGAGAGGACGCGTCCCCTGTCCCAACCCTGCCCCCGCCTGGTGTTCTGTGCCGGGGCTGCAGGACTCCCACACCCGGGATGTGGGGCGCGATGCTGTGCTTGCTGACACCCGGGACCGTCACCGGCCGCCCCCCTCTGAGCAGGACCCGCACTCCTCCTCGGGGAGGGACCCAGGGCCCAGGACCCCCGTCCCACACGTCCCGTCACGGCGACCTCTCCCTCCCCCAGCCACCCCGGGGGCATCTCAGGCCCCAGAAAGGAGCCGCAGCGCCGAGGTGACCTCGGCGAGTGGCCACAGGCCACCGCACCCACCCCGAGACCTGAGCGTGGCCATCTGAGAAGGGACGCACCAGCCCCCTGACACAGGCGCCCCGTTTCACAGGACAGGTCCTCTGGCCGAGTCTATGGAGGGGGTGTCGAGCAGGGGTGACTGAGGCCTGCGAACGTGTGGGTCAGGGAGGTCCTCCCCAGGAGCCCAGGCACAGGGAGCCCAGGACGTGTCCATCCCTCCCCTCCTGTACCCCACGGAGTGAGGATAAAGCCCCAGTGACCCCAAGAAGAACATGACACTCAGAGGACTAGACCATCCACAGACCGGGGACTGAGTGTCCACCTCATTTCCCTGGAGAGAACAATGTCTTCACCGGGGCTGCAGAATGCCCCATGTCCCCAAACACCCAGGTTCAGTGAGCCCGCCAGACAGAAAACCCC
>NW_021146033.1:13937-14820 GCF_002837175.3 Physeter macrocephalus
CACATCCTGCTGATATTTGATACTATGTGTTTCATGTCTGCCATTCTGGTAGGTGTATGCACAGTATTTTTCTTATGGTTTTAATCCCTCAGGTGTTAGTGAAGTTGTGCATCTTGTATTCATGGACTATTTCCTGTTGTTTTTAAAAAACTTTTAAAAATTGTGGTCCAATACACATAACATAAACTTTACTATCTTAACCATTTTTAAGTGCACATTTCAGGGTCAAGAAGTAATTCGCACTGTTGTGCAAACCTGACCGCCATCGTCCTCCAGAACTTTTTCATCTTGCAAAATTGAAACAGTCCCCATTAAACACTCACTCCCCATCGTCCCTCCCTCAGCCCCTAGAACTCAACATCCTACTTTCTGTCTCTATGTTTCTGACTGCTCTAGGGCCCTTGCGTGAGTGGATCCAGCACTGTGTTTTGTTTTGTGTCTAGCTTACAACGCTGAGCATAATGCCCTCAAGGCTCATCCCTGCTGCAGCCTGTGTCAGAATTGCCTTCCTTTTTAGGCTGAAACATTCCCTTGCATTGATGGACCGTGTTTTTCTTCTCCATTTATCCATTAGTGGACACATGTAATATCTACATTCATTTCTCATGTCATAATAATTCAGGGATTTAAATGGATGGAGAAGGATGGCCTGACACAGTGTCTGTCTTCCAATGACTGTCACTGTCTCAGTAACATCCTTCACACGTTCTTTAAGCCCCATTCAGGGTCCAGTTTAGACCCCTTTACATTCAGTCACCTGCCCCAGGTCCCTTAATGCTACAATGTCACAGTTGGAGGGTCAGACCAAGGCTGGAGGTGCTCGTCCTGTCGGCCTGGCCTCCAGACCCTGCACTTGGCTCCTGTGTTCCCATCTCTCAGGCAC
>NW_021146033.1:14830-34499 GCF_002837175.3 Physeter macrocephalus
AGGGGGTTCATTCTCCCCAAACTGAGCATCAGGACTGGGGGAGTGGGTGACAGTCCCCACTGAGTCTCCTTCATGTGAGACCCTGTGCTGTTGAAAGAGCAGGCGCCCTGCCTTTGGGGGTGGGGGGCTGGGGGGTGGCATGCGGCCCACGATGGGTAGGCCGGTCCCCGGGTGGGCGAGCCAGTGTGCAAGGAGCTCCGCTGTGGGTTCTCCGCTCCAATGGCTTCTGTGCCCCTATCTCTCCCCGTGCCTCCCCTCGAAGACAGCGCGGTGCCCGGGAAGGGAGCCATGGGAGCCGTCAGCCACTGTACCCTCTACACACACACGCGCACGCACACGCACACACGCACACGCACACGCACATGCTGCAGGGAAGCAGGAACTGAGTGCAGGGCTCTCAGCGGCCCTGAGCGCCCCGCCCGGAATCGGCCAGCGGAATGGACAGACCGGATCTCCCAGCCCGGACCCTGAAGTACTGTCCTGCATGAGCTTCCAGTGTGGCTGCCTCCTTCTGGAAGCCTGGGAGGCTGGAATCAGGCCACTTCTTGTCTGGCCTGGCAGCAGACTGGGCTGCACTCTAAGATGTTCTTGGATCACACGTGGATCCTGACCATCAGGTGGCCAGAGACACTGGTAACATTTCTGTTTTGCCTGTTGAAATGTTTAATGACAACGATATTGTTCAGTTTCCTGATGTGGGTGTCCAAAGATGAGAGACCCATATGTGTGATCTGTACCTCCTATGAGATCAGCCCTAAACTAGTTTAAACATGATCAAGTTCTGTCTACACGGTAAATTTAGACCTCTCCATGTCCAGTCTACTCTTTATGTTTAGAGCTGACCATGTGTTGTCTATAATAAGAAGATTTAGACCTGACCATGTTCTGTGCACGCTAGGAGTATGGGGACCTGGGTAGAAACCCAGCCTGGCCTCAGTACTGGGAAGCTCCGTGACTGCATCAGAAGGTCAGTGCTTAGATATCTGGGGTCTGGAGCTGAGGTGGGCTTGTCTAGGTACCACCCTCTCTTCTGAGTGTGGTGACCTGGTCCTCCCAAGGGTCAGTGCTATGGTCGGGGCCTTAGTCCTTATTCCTGCAAGGTTCACCTTCCCTGGGGCGCCTGGAGAATCCTCAGGAGGGCTACCTGCCGATTATTCCAATTTGCCAGCACGTGCACGGTGCGTAGGGAGGCAGGTTTAGCTGGTGAATTGATTGCAGGGCACGCAGATCGGGCAAAAGGCCGATGGGCAACAGCTGAGGCTGCTGCTGAGCTCTCCTTCCTGTCTGCCGTCCCTACTCAGCAGGATCCAGAGCTGCCCTTCGGCTTTCAGCCGTGCTGTCCTGTGAGTTTTCTCAACAAGTAAGGGAGACAAGAAAGGACTGCACCTGCCAGAACCAAGTAATGTGTTCAACTCTAGCATGAAAGCTTTAAAAAGAGGTAAAATCGCACAGAACCAAAGTGAAAAGAGGAGGACTTCTGTGGGACAAGTGTGGGGAGAGGAGACCCACCTTACACTATTTCCCATCCCAGGAGGTCCCAGGAACCCAGTTTGTTTCCACATTAGGGAGCCAAGAGCAGAGCCATGGTGTCCTGACCAAGGGGATGTGTGACCCCAGGTGCAGGGTCTGGGGAGGTGAGGTCACCCTGGAGAATGCGCACGTGTGACCCCAGTTGGTGGAGTCTGCGGAGGGCGGTTCACCCTGGGACTGTGGACATGTGACCCAGGTGGAGGGGTCTGTGTAGGAGGGGTCACGTGTTGAGAGAGAACGTGTGACTTTAGGTTCAGGGTCTGGGGAGGTGGGTCACCGTGGTGAGTGTGGATGTGTGACCCCAGGTATAGGGTGTGGGGACTGTGTGGGTCTCACCACATCTGCATGGGTCAGGATCACATGTATGGGGAGACTGCATATGTGCTCTTTGCCTGCGGTTATGCATGTTTGAGTGGGTTGCTGCTCTGTGTTCTGGTGAGTGACAACGTTCGGTGGTGTCATATTAATATCACAGCATATCATATGTCAAATCTATGGGGGTCACCACTGCTTGGGTCCCCCTGGACAGAGGTCAGGTGAGCACAGACTACGCCGCCCTGAGAATGGTCTCCCATGTGCCATGTGAGGGTATCGTCATGGCCCCTAAGGTAGGGGACTGTGTCTGGGCCTCTGACATTTGTGATGAACGGGAGTCGAAATGGAATCTCATTTAAAAAGACATTATTTTATGAATTTATTTTAAGTGAAATAAAGTACACGTCACATAGCGTTTACCATCGTCACCATTTTAAGTGCACGTTTCTGAGGCATCAGATCTATTCACTTTCTAGTGGAGCCATCACCACCATGCCTAGAACTTTTCATCTTGCAAAACCAAAATTCCACAACCATGAAAGTCTCCCTCCCCATCCCCTCCCACTGGCCCTGGCCCCGATGTCCACTTCAGTCCCTGAGTTGTCGACTCCAGGGCCCCCCCTGGAGCGGAATCCTGCAGTGTTTGCTGACGGGTCATTTTGGAAGAGCTGACATTCAATCTGAAGCTCTGCCTGTTTGCATCTGAAGAATCTGCATTTAAGGAGGGGGTGTATGAGGAAGGGGGTGTTGAGGGACAAAGGTGTCTGGGGTGCAGTTGGGCCAGGACCTGACCAGCTGCCTTTTGCGTCCTCTGGTCCCATCTCTTGGTCTGTGCCTCATCTGCATCATCACTGTCCCCGCCGGCACCCCTGGGTGTTGTGGTCTGAGTGAGATTGCCCTGGTGCCCCTGCTCTCCTCCCCTCCTCCTGCTGGGTGGGGAGGGAACTGCTTGCTGTGTGGGCTCTACTCCTGAGGCACGAAGGACCCTGGAGCATGGACCTGCAGAGTGTGGGGTGAGGTCCCAAGAGCATGGTGCCCACATAGGACACAACATCGGGGCGTGACAAGTGCTAGGTTGCCTCATCACTGACAGAGAATGTTGTATCCTGCTCGGGAGGGCATGGTGGGTGGCCTGGGACCCCAGAGGCCCGATTCCTATCCTGGAGCTTGGAGAGTGCATCCCCATGGGCTCCAGATTCACCCCATATCTCAGTCCTATCCTTCTGTCCTGTCTTTGAACTCAGGAAAATGACCTCTACTGATCATTGTCCACAGCATAGGCCTGGCCCTGTTGCTATTAATATTCTTTAATTTAGGCGTCCTGGGATAGCAGCCCTTTGTAGGCCTGAGAAGGAACAGCTCAGGAGCGTACAACAATTTCAGATGAAACTAATATTCAATGACTATCTCTAACTCCGCGGTTGTTGACTTCTATTAGTCATTATTCTGGTTTTAGCCCTGATGTGGGGATTACAGAGGAGTCAACATTTAAATCTTCATAATCTGTGTATTTGTAGCTTCAGTATCATTACTGACCCATCGTTTTTATGGTTTGGGAAGAGTTATTGATTTCACGTATCATGTAAAGGATTCACAGTGATGATAGGGCAATTAAGGTTACAATAATGGATGGTAAATTGTTCACATTTTCTCTACCTGTGCATCTATTGTATGTATATGAGTTAGTTTAGTTGTCAATATTAGTGAAATAATATAGAGGACTAGAGAACTTCTTTTAAAAATCACTATTAATGTGTGTGATGAAAATGTAAAAGCTCTTCCATAATCGGTGATGTTGTATCTTGAGAGCCTAGATGAAATTGATATGCCTTGGTGATATACAGTATTTTAGCCTATAATTTAACTTTGAAAAATTTACATCACTTTTTACTTTTATCTCATTTATTGAGAAAGACCTAATTGTTATGGTGTTGGCTTGAAAGTGGTTGAAAAGGACTTGAGACCTTCCTTATTTTACATTTACAAAGGTAGGATCTTGAAACATAGGATATGGTGGAGGGCATTTGGGTAACAATTCTAGGTTAGGAGTAGCAGTTTCCAGGGCTAAGACTTCTTGTTTAGATGCAAATGCTTTTCAAAGTATGAAGATAATTATTAGCATTACTGCTGCTACTGAGATGAATGAGCCTAAAGACAAAATATTTCACGTTGCGTGTGCCTCAGGGTACTCAGACTAACGTATTGATGTCCCTGACAGGCCAAGGAAGTGCCGCGGGAAGTCATATTTACTACTACAGATATACTTGTGAAGTGAATTTTGGCTCATGCTGAGTTAAGTGTATAACCTGAGAATAGTGGGAATCAGTGTAGGAAGCCTCCTATAATAGTGAAGCCTGCTCCCATGAACATGAGGTCATGGAAGTGTGCTGCTACATAGTATGTATCCTGGAGGACAGTGTCCGGGGATGAGTTGGCTAAGATGATTCCTGTCAAACCTCCTACTGTAAAAAGAAAAACTAAAGCCTAAACCTCATAATATAGTGGGAGGTCATATAATATTACCTCCGTGAACAGTTGCTAACCAGGGACTCCCCTGGTGGTGCAGTGGTTAAGAATTCGCCTGCCAATGCAGCAGACACAGGTTCCAGCCCTCTTCTGGGAAGATTCCACATGCCGCAGAGCAAAAGGCCCGTACGCCACAACCACCGAGCCTGCCCTCTAGAGCCTGCAAGCCACAACTACTGAAGCCCACGCGCCTAGAGGCCGTGCTCTGCAACAAGAGAAGCCTTTGCAATGAAAAGGCCCTGGACCACAACGAAGAGTAGCTGCCGCTCACTGCAACCAGAGAAAGCCCACTCCTGTAGGGATAGAAGTAATTACGGTAGCTTTTGCAAAGTATGCTACCGAGTGGACAGCTATCCCTATGGTAAATATGTGATGGGCCCACAAGAGAAATCCTAAAAAGCCAGCGGGCATGATTCATACTATTCCCAAATAGTTGAAAGGCACTTTTTGTCCTAAATAGTATGTAATGATATGTGAGTTTATAACAATCCCTGGTAGGCCATGAATAGAGATTTCAGGGTGACCAAAGAATCAAAATAGGTGTTGGTATAGGATTCGGTCTCCTCCTTCAGTGTCACGAAAGTAGTGTTGAGATTTCTATCTCTTAACAGTATGGCAGTTCTGGCTGCTCGGGCTGAGAGTGGTAATTATAGTAATACGGCTGTAGTTGGGGAAGATTAAACACATAATGGTGTTTGGTATTGGGATATGACTGCTCGTTTTGTATGAAAGACAATAGTTATAAAAATAATAGCACCAAGTAGTGAAGAGACACCTGCTAAATGTAATGAGGAAATGGTTATGTCGACAGAGGCTCCTGCGTGGGCCAGATTGCAGGCTAGAGCTGAATACACGGTCCACTGGAACCAGAAGCAGCTTCTACTATTGGTGACATGAGTAGGGGTAAGAATGATGGGGGAAGTAGTCAAAAGTTTACATGATTTATTCGGGGAAAAGCTACCTCAGGTGTCTGAGTTATTATTGGCCCAAGTGAGTTTTCAAACCCTGCAATATAATAGGTACAATTGTAAAAAAAATTATTACAAGTGCAGGGGCTGTTGTGACCACCTTATAGATTTGGGAATCTCCAAGTAGCGCTCCAGGTTAGCATAGCTCGGCCTGGATTAATATACACAAGGTGCTGCCTGCTACTCCAGCTCAAGCACCAAGTATAAAATCCGATATCTTTGTGATTTGTTGAAAATAATCAGCAGTGTATGAACAGAGGTAAAATGACTGAGCTAGCATTCGACTGAAAAACTGAAGACAGAGATTGAGCCCTCTTTCTCGCAAACCCTGTGGTGAATCAACAAATTGAATTGTAACTTCAGAGAAACAGCTTCAATTCTGCCGGTGATTTTCCTGCCTTTTTTTTTTCTTTTTTTCTTTCTCAGATGAAGGAGAAGTAGACTGAAGCCAGTTGACTAAAGGAGTTGCCGGTTAACTAAAGTTTCCTGGGGTTAAAACTCATCAATCTCATAAAGATCTGGCTTAATTACAATGCTTGCTTTCCTTTCCATTGATGTAGGATGAAGTCTTGCAATTCTTATTTTTAGGAATTAAGTAAATTTTACTTGTTTAGGGCTTTGAAAGCTCTTGGTCTGAACTAACCTAAATTCCTAATCCAGCACTGGTAGAATGGGTGTTATGTGTAGTAATTGTCTGGGTATTATGATTGGTAATGATAGGAAGGTTATTTCTTTGTGTGTTCAAATTGCTTTGTGTTTGTGTTGTTTAAGGAAGGGAATACAGTTAGTGATGTGGAGTATGTTAGCTGCAAGTAGAAATATATGCTGAGAACCGCTATGATGGCTATTAATGTTGGTAGAATGATGTTGTCATTTTTGTTATCTCTTGGATAAGTATTCATTTGGGTAAAAACCCTGATAGTGATGGGCGATGTCCTAATGATACTATATTGGTGAGGAAAAGGATTGTGATGAGAGGTGTTTTACCTGATGTGTGTGGTAATGATACTCTTGTAGTAAATGATCTTTGCATAAATAAGAAGAAGATAGTGTTGTTATGATATAAATTAGTATGTTTAGGATTGTTATAATCTGAGTATACATTATAATAGCTGTTATTCATCCTATATGGGCAAGTGGTGAGGAGAGTGTAATTTTTTCAGGTGAGTATGGCTATGTCTGCCTCAGCCTCCAGCTATGGCTTATAATATCACTATGGTTAATAGTATATTTAGGTTGATGGATGGTGACATGTGATATAAAACTGATAAGGGTGCAATTTTATCATGTTGTTAGCATCAGGTCTGCTGTTCATGGGACGCCTTGGGTGACTTCAGGCACTCAGAAGTGAAATGGGGAAAGTCCTACTTTTGTGACAAGGGCGATTGTCATGAGGGTGGTTGCTGCTGGATTAAAGATTTTTGTTATTCATTGTGTTCCTTGACCAGAGTATATTAGATTAATGATAATAGTCTTTATAAGTAGTATTGATGTGGTGGATTGTTTTAGGAAATATTTGTTGGATGCTTCTGTAGCTTATGGGTTCGTGTTTTTTATTAGAATGGGATTACCATGAACCAGTGTGAGCTTCTTATACAATTATATTTCCTGAGATAATGGTCAGTAGAATGAGAGTAAAAACAATGAGTGTTTATTAGTACAGGAAGGATATACGACAACATTTTGGGGGTATGGGCCTAAAGCTTACTTAGAGAACCTTAGTATATAGCATGTGGTGTAATGTGGTAACATGGAGAATGTAAAATTCTTAGGAAGAATTCAATTCCAGGAATAAGAGCATTGAAACCTCTATGATTTACTCTATCAAAGTAACTCTTTTGTCAGATATATTTCTTAAGTTTGTGGTGGGTTGCCTGATATGATGACAGGTATTGAAAACTCTCATACACATCAGACTAAAAAAAATTTTATAAGAGATGTAGATGTGGATCATATCAAAATTGTGGGTAGGATGCTCACATTCATAGAAAGGAGATTGTTAGATGTGTTTTAATGATGACTTGGGGTGTATATAATTCTGGCACCTAGGGATTGTCGAATGCTCCTAAAAATGGATTGTTGTGGAAATGTTTATTATAAGGAAATTGACATATTCTCTAGGAAGGACGGGGTGAACGGGCATGCTAGATTTTCTACATTGAAGACATATACAGGTTTTGATTCTACTTCTGTTAAACCAAGTGGGGCTTCATTGGATTTCTGCTACTGCGGAGATAAACAAATTCTGAGTAGGGGTCAGGACAAAATTAGTCATAGGTGTTCTTGTGTAATAATTACTGTTGATCGTGTAAATGATCCATTTATCAGTAAGACTGAGAATAGAATAACTGCTACATTACTTCATATGAGATTGTCTATGCTACTGTCCCTAGAGCTCCAGTGTGTGAGTATATTGAATGTGAAGCTCATCCAGAACTGAGGATGGAATAAATGGCTAGGTGTGATATGGCTAATAAAAATAATATGCCTACATTTATATTAATTAGTGGATAAGATATGGGAAGAGGAATTCATGTTGTGAGAGCCAGGGTTAAGGCTAGCATTGGGGCAATAATATATAAATTGATGATGTTGATGGACATAGTGGTTCTTTCATAAGTAATTTCAATGCCTCAGCAATGGATTGTAATAATCCATGGGGGCTGATGATTTTTGGCCCTTTCTGGATTTGTATATAGCTTAAGATTTTCCATTTAGTTAATATGAGGAATGCTATGGTGAATTAAATTGGGTAATTTGTGAAAGAATGTTGATTATAAACATATTCTTAGGAAGAGGACTTGAACCAATGCAGATAAAAGTTTCAGTTTTACATAATTCCTGGGCTCTGCCACAGTAACAAACCCTGCTCTACAGTAGGGTATGTATAAATTAATTGAAAGTAGATTATATCATCATTTAGTTTGAAGATATTTTGTAAAGTAAGCCGTATTGCTCTTGTCCTTTAATACTGGAAGGAATCTGCAATAGACAGAAACCAACCAGGATGACTCCAGTCTGAACTCAGATCACGTGAGACTTTAATCGTTGAACAAAGAGACAATTAATAGCAGTTATACCATTGAAATGTCATGATCCAACATCAAGTTCATAAACCATATTGCCGATATGAACTCTAGAATACAATTATACTGTTATCCCTAGTAAAACTTGTTCCGTTTATCAGTGTTTGAGAAGAACAGGTGATAAAGAATTTTGACTAGCTGGTCTAAATTTTAATCACTCATCGGTGGTTTTATTCTCCAAAAATAAATGGCATACGGGCTCAAGGCGCACCAGCTTCAGTAGTTGTGGCACGCAGACTCAGTAGTTGTGGCCCACTGGCTTAGTTGCTCCGTGGCACTTGGGGTCTTCCCGGACCAGGGATCGAACCCGTGTCCCCTGAATTGGCAGACGCATTCTTAACCACTGCATCACCAGGGAAGTCCCAGAATCGCAGCCTCCCTTTTAATACACCTTAAGCCCAAAGAATCCATGGAAGATTGTTACAGAAAATAAGAGAATAAAATATTGTAAGTACTATAACAGAAGCATATAATACACTGTTCATATAGACACATCCCAAGCAGTTACAAAGTATATTAAAAAGGAGGCTGCAATTTTCAAAGAATAAGATAAATTTTACCCACAAACTCCCAATATTTCCAGAAACGTTGCAATCTGAAACCCTATTGTAGGAAGCAGAAGATTCCAGGAGACATTCTACAAATGAAGGACTCTAAACCCTGTGGGTGGATAAGGAATTCTGGAAGGAAGGTATCCTCACCCAAGGAGAGCAGGTTCCTATACTTTTCTCACATCACATCCCTGTACAATTCCCATTGATCTTGCTCCAGGCATTCCCAGTCCTCTTGAGAGAAATCTATGGGCACATCCTGGAATGTCAGCAGTCCCTGAAATTCAAAGTACACATGGCATGTGGCCATGGGAAGAGTTCATAATGTGACCCAAGAAGAAAACAGCAAATTAAGACAACCGGTTTTAATTTAGAAGAGTGTCTTCAATTATCCACTAATATATATACATATATATATATTTTTTTTTTCACAAAGTAACTTTCTCTATTTCTAAATACAATAAAGAGTATGTCATGTGATCCATAAAACCAGTATAGAGACTATACTTATCTGGAAAAGAGATGATAAAATGATGGTTTCAACAATGGCATATGCATTTTGAGTGTTTTATTCATATAAAACTGGAAAAAATGTGCGTATTTCTCAGACAGAAAAGACATGTCGAGGTAGAAATGTACCTTTCAACTATTCATGGGTCCACAAGTACACTGGAGAGATTGTAAAATTGCAGATTCTGATACAGTAGGGCCGGTGGGCCTGAGTTCTATTTTTTTAACAAGCTCATTTTTAACGAGTGATGCCACAGTCTCTGATTGATTAACGACAATTGTGAATAGCAGAGACATAATAAGGAAAGGTAAAAATTCATAGTTAACTTTTAACTTCAAGTGTTTTATGGATTTCACACGTTTAATACGATAGTAAGCACAGCAGCAACCATCATTTGTGAACATTTACTGTAGACCGTGTATCTTTGAGTTTTTGGGTAGGAGTCCAGGAAAAATGCCTGCGCTGCGGCCACAGTGGGCGGGGCCCCCAGGCCGCCCCTCCAGGACCCCCGACGGGGCCCTGCGCTCCTGGCGGCTCCTCCCCCGGCGCCCCGCACCCTCCCGGGAGGCCACGGGGCAGAGCGGCCCCACCCGCTGCGGCCAGAACGGAGCCCGCGTTTCCTCAGAGCTGGAGCTCCCGGCTCGGGGTCTCTTCCCTCCGCCGTCACGGAGCTGCCCCGGGGCCCGAGGGGAGGGTGGCCTCACTGAGGCTGCCGGCTGCGGAGGGGCCCCGGCGGCCGAAGCCGCGACAGTCGTGGGGACGGCGGGCCTGGTAAGCGGGTCCGTTGCCCGGGCGGCAGCTTCTGAGGGGCAGGGGTTCGCTGCCACCCGCCGCTGCTGTGCAGACCGAGCGGCCCCCGGTGTCTGGTCCCGGGGAACTTCGGCCCCTCCTCTCGGCCCTGCCCTCGGCCTGGCTCGCGGGGCCCGTGGGGCGTGGGGAGGGGGAGGCCTGAGCGTCCTGAGGGGACACGGGGCAAGGGAGGTGCAGGCTCCGGCCGCAGCGTCAGCGCCCCTTCTCCCGACGGTGGGGAAGGCGGCCGAAAGCTCCTCCTGAAGCTCGCACACCCCTTATTCAGCGGAGCCCCGCTGCGCCCCTTCCTCCCTGAGCTAAAGTACCGGGGGGAGGGGACAGGGCGGGGGGCTGGCGCAGGTGTTGGGGGACGTGAAAAGGTGATTGTCAGCTAAGGAGAACCAGCTCTCCCAAGGTGAGGAATGCAGGGCTTTCCTTTGTATGGGAAGATGCCAGAGTCCGCTGGCGCAGGTAACGGAGAACACGAAAAGGTGATTGTTAGCTAAGGAAGACCAGCTCTCCAAGGTGAGGAATGCAGAGCTTTTCTTTTTTGGGAAGGTGCCAGAGTCTGGGCTCACTGAATTCCTTCCTTTCATATGCCCCTCAGCTCTCTGGGGCCTGCATTCTGTATGTGCATATCCTGAGTTCCTCAGGGCCCGCCCGCTCACATTGGAGCGCTGCAGGTGCTGATGGCTGTGACATCCTTTGTTTACTGAGATGGCAAGAAATATTCCATTTCTCACAGGCTTGAGGGGCAGACAGTGAAAAAGAGTCGGAGAATCTCACTCGGCATGTACTTTGGTTTATATATAGATAATATTATACTTAACTGTGCTAGTAGAGGCTCTCGAGTCCAATCAACTTGTACTACTGCCCTCTATGTATTAATTTCATCAATATCATAAGATAAATGCCTATAGAATTGACTTAATCCAGTTAAATAGCATAATGATTTTTAAAGGAAACATAATAGAAATATAACAACAAAGCCTTTACCACTAAAGGCTGGGTCTGGAACAACCTTAAGAAATGTTCCATTGTTAAAATATTGAAAGAGTATTCAATAGAAATGTCAAGAAAAATGACAAATAATAAGGTTAGCAGAATGTTGAAATGATCTATCTTTATGATTAAAGTGGCAGAAAATCATTTATTAGTAGGCACTGGGGCAGAAGATGCCTGATTTTATATCTTTGTCATATTTGTGCAGTTGTTTGAACAAGTAACTTAAAGACAAAATGGAGAAACAAGGAGATTTGTGCCTGAGATCCTGTTGATGTGAAACCAGGGATGGCCACCTTGTGCCAGGTGAGTTAAGTTTACCTCGCAGGTAGACCTCAGAGCTCCTGAGAAACAAGGGCTGGAATTTTTCTTCTGCGATGAATAGGAGCTGTTGAGTGCAGTTCATTGAACAAGTAGTAGGTCTTGTCTCTTACATATTTGGTTTTTGGAACGGTATCTGTGCTAATTTCAAACTCTTGTTTTATGAATAACCCCACCTCACCTTTCCCCTGAAGCAGGCGTAAGTGCTTTTTCTAATTGTGTGACTCTGTTGTGTTTTAATTCAGTTCATGTGTAGCCATGTTTACATTCCCTCTATAAGTGATATGTTATGATAAGTTTCTTTTTCTGTGTGACCTATTTCACTTCGAATTATCGTACCTAAATCCACTCGTTATGCTGCTATTAGCCTTATGACATTGATTTCATGGCTGAGTGATATTCCATTGTACATAAGTTCCACAACTTCTGTATCCATTTTTCTCTTTCCCGGGATATTGAACGTGTACCGAAGTCGAGGTTCTTTTAAACAGAGTAGCCCTAAGCTTTGGGGTGCCTGTTTCTTGTTGACTTTTAGTCTTCCCAAGGTAAACGCCCATGAGTGGAAGTGCCCTATGCTCTGTAGCTCTGTTTTTTAGATGTTTTAGGAAACTCCATACACTTGTGCAGAGTGTCTGTTGGCAATTTTCATCCCGCCCATCAGCGTAATAAGGTTCCCTGTTCTCCATGGCCTGCCCTGCATTTGTGGTTTTTACCCTTTTTTCGGATGGCCGTTTTGACAGGGGGGAAGTGAGACTTTTTGTAGTGCTGATTGGCATCGCACGCTTGCTTGGTTTTCCTGAATTCAGGAAAAAACGCATACGCCCTTTTTGGCCAACTGCATCATTGTCCAAGTTCTGCCGCTTTTCATGTGCTTTCAAGGAAACTCCAATATACCTCTTGAAATCTGTTTCCTGCAATTCTGCCTTGCGTTCAAATCCTCTTCGTTGCCTTAACTCAATGTATTTTTGGATGGTAGTTGTCATTGATAACTGTGCAGGTTTGTGAGTTGCAGTGTCCCTGAGCTCCATGTTTCAACTCGCTTTTTTGTGAGCTGGCCGCAAAACCACAGGATCGCTTCAGGCCCTATTCTTGTTCCGGGACGTCAGGCTGAGCCATTGGTGAATTCTTCCTCGTGATGGGACATTAGAGTGACCTGTGCCTGTCCAAACACCTACAGCAAGTCTCTCATTGGTTCCCCCTCTTCCCGTTCATCCTCCACACATATTGCAAACTGTGCAAAACAGGAGGTTAAAAGTGCTGATTCTCCAAGTGGGGAGATTGTTAGTAAAGCGGCTGGAATGGTGAACCCGAGCACCAGGAGATGAAAAATGAGGTGCGTTGTAGAAACCTTTCATGATCACACAGTGTACCATCCTCTGGGCTGCCCATGCATCTTTTAGCTGTAGGAAGATTCCCTTGAACCTGGAAAGTTGGGACCCATGGAATGGGTAGCACACAGTATTACTTTAAAGGGTCTGCATTTGCTCACTCAACCTCACCAATCCTCTCAGTCCCAAGAGTTTCCAGCCTTATGTCTCATCCTGCTGTGTGTCTAAATGTGTTCAATCCATGTTGCATCACAGCTCCTGAGCAAAAGTTATAAGGGTTTTTGTCTGTCACTGTCTTTTTTTATTATTATTATATTGCTTACAGCTGATTTTCAATGCTGTTTGTTGCTGTTCTACATCCACTTGATTCACGTAGAAACAGACATCAATAAATTCTTTTTCAGGTTCTTACCAGTCGTATATAATTTTTTCTGGTGACTTGAGTGTGCTGAGTGCAGTTCTTTGAGGTACCGTGTAGGCCTTGTCTATTATCAATTTGGTATTTGGAACGGTATCTTTGCTAATTTCAACCTCCTGGATAATGCCTCACCCCTCCCCACCTTTCCCCTTTAGCAGCCTTATGTGTGTTTTCTACATATTTGACTATGTTTCTGTTTTGTAATGTATTTCATGTGTAGCCATTGTTGATTCTACCTTTAAGTTATATCTTATGATATGTGTCTTTTTCTTTCTGACTTATGTTACTTAGAATGATCGTACATAACTCCTCCTGCGTTGATGCAACTGGCCTTATTTCCTTGATTTCCTGGCTGAGTTATATTCCACTCTACATACGTACCACATCTCTTTTATCCATTTTTTCCTTCCAGGTATATTTAGGTTTTATCCAAGTCGAGGCTCTTTTAAACAGAGAGGCGGTAAACGTTGGGGTGCCTGTATCCTGACGATTTTTGTTTTTCCCAAGATATTCGCCCATGAGTGCAAGTGCCCTATGCGCTGTAGCTCATTCGTTTAGATGTTTTAGGCCACACAGTACACTTCTTCAGTGTGCCCGTTGGCAATTGACATTTCCACTATCAGCCTCACAGGGCTCCCTTCTCTCCTCGCCCTGTCCTGCATTTCTGGTGTTTACACTTTATGAGGATGGCTCTTCTGACTGATGCGAAGTGATAGTTTTTGTAGTATTGATCTGCAATGCCCACCTGTTTGGTTGGCTAAAAAGGGTGTATGCCCTTTTCTTGAATATATTCAGGAAAAAAAGCATACGCCCTTTTTGGCCAACTGCACCGTTGGCGATGTTCGGCCCCTTTTTTGTGCTTTCATGGCGCGTCCTTTCTACCTCTTCAAATCCCTTTCCTGCCATTCTCCCTTGCTTACAATTCCTTTTCGGTGACTTACCTCAAGACATTTTTCAATGATAGATATTTTCAACTCTGCAGTTTCGTGAATTTTAGTGATCCTGAGTTCCATTTTTCAACTTGTGTTTTTGGGAACTGGCCACAAAACAGTGGGATTTCCTCAAGCCGTATTCTTTTTCCATGGGCAGTCTTAGCCTTTGGTCAATTCTTTGGTCTTCCTGATTGGAAATTAGAGTGACATGTGCCTGTCCGAACACCTAGGACTTTTCTCTCATTGTTTCTCATCCTTCCGCTTCATCCTCTGGACAAATTCCAAACTGTGCATAACAGGATGTTGAAGGTGCTGACATCCCCAAGTGGGGAGATTGTTAGGAAAGGCGCCGGAGGGGTGAACCCGACTACCAGGAGATGAGGAGATGAGATGCCTTTTCCAAACTCTTCCTGATCAAACGGTGTACCACCTTCTGGGTGTCACAGGCATGTTTTAGCTGTAGGAAGGGTCCCGTGCAAGGTAAGAGAACACCAGGGTTGTTTCCAAATCAGTGTCTCCCTGAACCCTAAACTGGGGAATTTTACGCTACGACTACACGTATGTTCATTAAGGGCCTTGGGCAGTAGGCAGAGTCCGAACTTAAGATGATTGAAGTCTTCAGGGTCAGAAGCGCTGACCATCGGCCTCCCTTAGGTTACATTTTATCTGTCATTGATAGATGACGTCAATAAAAATATCTATTCATTTTCAGATTATTTCCGCTTATAGGTTATTACAAAATATTGAGTGTAGTTCCCTGTGCTATACAGTAGTTCTGTGTTGCTGATCTATTTTATACATAGCAGTGTGTATGTGTTAATCCCAAACTGTTAATTTATCCCTCCCTACACCTTTTCCCTTTGGTAATAATCAATTATAAGGTTTTATGCTTCTCAGAAATGGGGGAGCTGAAAGAGAGGTATCATTTTCAATGGAAAAGCATTCAAAACAATATTGAAGCTTCAGCCAAGATTATTAGAAGTACATCCTTGGAAAGAAATCATTTCATTTCTCTAATGTTGACCTGACAAAAAAGACAAAGCCCTTCACTGAACTTGCTTATAATAAAGTGATGGAAATATCAAATGGAAGTGTTGGAAACATCTTATTTTACCCGAGCCTCATACACTGCTCTAGGTTAATTACAGTTTGGCTCACACATCTGTTCATTGAAGTTACAATGTTCTCAATTTCTGTCTCTGATCCTGCAGAGTGGGCCCCAACAAGGGACCCCTGCCCCGTGTCATTAGAGCCAAGAGAACGAGACTGAGTTTGGTTCAGAAGCAAAGGAAACTTTATATTCTGATCAGAGAACGGAGAGGTGAGAGCGTGCGCTCCCCCGAGGGCTGTGGGCCAGGCTGCTGTGTAGGGATCCCGGCAGCGCCAGCGGGACGGAAGGGGCGGAGCTCTCGAGGGCCGGGTTGGCTGGAGCTCAGGCTCCATGTCGCGGAGTCTGCACGGGGCCCCGCGAGCTGAGGTGTCGGTCCAGCCATTTTGCACCAGGAAATAGGTTCTGAAGTGCCGGGTGTGGCACCTCTGCATGTGGAAACCTAGGAGCAAGTGAAATTAGACAAAGCACAAAGGAATAAAGGTGAGACTTGATTTTATTGCCCAGATTCTATTTTTATCTCCCAGGAATTTTTAATGGGCTCTGCCGGTGACAAACCCCCCCTCTGCCTTTTGCCCCATTCCTCACTGTTGGGGCGCTGAGGGTGCAGACCCCCCTTCTGTGACTGCTTCGTGCTGAGTTGGGAGTCCTCACACCCGGGGGGAGGGGCAGAACTTCTCCCCAGCAGCCTCCAGGTGACTGTCCCCAGGGCCCCTCCCTCAGTGCTCGTCCGCCTGAGCCCCAGCATTTGAAGTGTTATAGATTCTAATGACCTTTAAGGGTGCAGGAAAGAGATGCGCAGAGACGCTGGGGGGGCCGGTTTTACCCCGCCCACAGTTGTTCGGCCACCTTAGGCAGACGGTTTCTGCCAGCCTAGATGCTCTGACCAGTGGTCTGCGCTTTCTTCAATTAGGCCCCTGAATTAACGTACAAACAGCACCAGGTGTCAGAACCCTGCCTGCTCAACTCCCAGACAGTCCAGGGCCGGTGGTGATCCAGACCCATGACGGCCACCGAGTCAACGGCCTTTTCAAGTAGCCAGGAGCCCAGCCGGTCTCATCGGCCACCGTCACCGCGGTGTCTGTAGACTTTTCTATGGTGACAGCGTTATTTACGGTTCCCCCGCCAAGCTTATTAGCTCCGCTCTGGGTGCAGTAAGTCCTGCAAGCAGTAGTCTGCTCTTTGGGGGCATGCTCTTGTTGTTTTCTGAGAGAAGATCCACATCAAGTGATGGTCACACGAGTCATCATGGGGACCCGTTGCCCCCGGTTGTCCCTCTGGAGGTTGGAGTTGGAGGGCTTCCTCACTCGAGGTCAGTGTGCCCACGGAGCGACCCCTGCAACTTCAGGGTATGGTGGGTGGTTAGGATCACCACGTGCGGTCCTTTTCCCTTAGGAGGGAGCTGGCCTTGCGGGCTGCTGATTTCCAGGTTTTTAGATACCCCCAGTATCTTCGCCGGTTGGGGCGGTGGGCCAAGCCCTTGGTGACCGTACTTTCTCCTACCTGGAGAGCATTCTTGCATTGTTCCATTTCAAGTGCTCCCAGTTTTTGCACTAATACTCCAAGGGCGATTCACCTTCTACCGGGAATGTAAAGGTCAAAGGGTTTAGCTAAATTAGGGAGGTCCAGGGCAAGGGTCTGAATTAACTGCTCTTTCCATTCTTGAAAGACCGCTTCTGGATTCTATTCGAATGGATCATCATCTTTTCCTTTCAATGTTTCATATAGAGGCCCAGCTATTAAACTGTAGTTAGGGATCCAGATGCAGCAAACCCCGACCTCCCCGGGAACCCTTAAGCTGTCTTCTAGTTTTAGAAGGGGTAAGGCTGCAAATGGCTTCTTCCTTTTCCTGGGATGGGCTTCTCCGACCTTCTGTGAGAAGGAAGCCCAGGCAGGTCACCTTAGTCTGTGATATTTGAGCCTTTTTCTTGGACACCTTCTATCCTTTATTGGCTAGGTAGTTCAGAAGCCTTCTTAGTAGGGCTGGTGATCAGAATGTTGTCTGCATATTGAAGTAGGGTTCCCTTCTCCAGAGGTAGATCTTTTAGGTTTTAGTTAAGTTTCCCCAAAGGTGGTGTGGGCATTTTTGAACCCTTGGGGCAGCACGGCCCCAGCAGTATTGTCTTCGTTGTATGTTGAGTGCTGCCAATCACAAGCCAAAATTCCTGTGACCTCTGGGACTAATGGAATACAGAAGAAAACATCATGTAAGTCTAATACAGAATACCTTGTCCTGGTGGATGGTAGAATGACCAGCAGGGTGTAGGAATTAGGAACTACTGGATGTATATCCTCAGTGGCTTCACTGACTGTCCTGACATCTTTACCAGTTCCCCAGCAGCCCACGGGGCTCCCGTGGTCAGGCCCCTCCCAGGATATGGAGCTCACCTGGGCAGCTACCCACCAGCCGTCGGGGCCCTTGTGGTCAGGCCCCTCCTTGGCTACGGAACACCCCTGTGCAGGTACCACGGCAGGGCTGGGCACACAGGAACCGTGCACATAGCCCTCATTGCAGAGCACCCCCATCTCACCTGTCACTCAGAGCTGACACAGAGCACCTCAGAGCAGGACTTGAACTAACAAACAGCAGCTCCGACAGGTCTGTGACCCTGGGCGTTACTCTCTGCGGCCTCCCTTTGCCTGGTCTTCCAGAGACTTCCACTGCAGCCGGGGCACCAGGCCCCCGTCTCCACCCACCACCCCTCCTCTCCCTGACTCCTGGGTTCCTATCATTAGGAGAGGGTCTTCTTGAAGTTGTCTCCCACTCATGGGCCAGATAAAATGATTAGAAAATAAGCCAGGGCTGCAGCCCCTTGTCTATCCCCCCAGCTCACCTGTCACTCAGAGCTGACACAGAGCACCTCAGAGCAGGACTTGAACTAACAAACAGTAGCTCCGACAGGTCTGTGACCCTGGGCGATACTCTGTATGGCCTCCCTTAGCCTGGTCTTCCAGAGACTTCCACTGCAGCCGGGGCACCAGGCCTCTGTCTCCACCCACCACCCCTCCTCTCCCTGACTCCTGGGTTCCTCTCATTAGGAGAGGGTCTTCTTGAAGTTGTCTCCCACTCATGGGCCATCTAAAATGATTAGAAAACAAGCCAGGGCTGCAGCCCCTTTTCTATCCTGACCCTCAGGATGCCACACCTGTTCCTTAGAACTGGCCGGTGCAGCAAGGCCCATTTTCTGCAACTGTGAGCCCCTGAGGGCTACGGCTCTGTGTGTGGCCCGCTTTGAGTGGGGTTCTGCTGGACTTTCTGCAGGAGTTGCCAGGGTGCCACCTGCTAAAGAAGAGGATGTGTCACCCATACCTGCCGCTGGAATTTCTCCCCGGGCAGAGGTGAGGAAGGAAAAAAGCAGTGGTGGCTGGGACAGGAGGGGTACGTCAGGCAGGGAAATGGAAAGCTTCCAGAAGAGCGCCCGGGGCCAGGACCATCCTGGCTGGCCTGCAGGCCGGGACAGGAGGGGTACGTCAGGCAGGGAAATGGAAAGCTTCCAGAAGAGCGCCCGGGGCCTGGACCCTCCTGGCTGGCCTGCAGGCCCCAAGTAGGCCTGCGTGCTGTGGCTGGTGTGGCTCCACGGCCCTTCCTCTAGGCTTTCAAGTCCTTGCACACATTCAGGTGTTTTACCTGGGAAGGGTGGGAACAGTTCGGCAGCAGCTTGCCTGGGGGTCAGCTCACGTTTACTCAGGGACGCCTCGGCACGGTCCCCCAGCTTTGCAATGAGGACGCTCCTTGCGGGGGGGCTGCTGGCTGCATGGGAGACGATTCCCCACCTCTGACCAGCTTCAGAATTGTTTACAACTGGAGCAAGTGCCCTGATAGGGTTTTCCTCTGTATAACTGGTGGGTTCTGTTCTTTTACTTTTTTTCTTTTTCGATTCGAGGTAGGTTTTATTCCTCTTTTTTGTATTTATAGATATAAGCATGGAAAGAATTCATTCATATAAATACATCTATGGGAAGGGAAGAACTTTTTTCTGTTTTTTCTTTAAATTTTATTTAATTTTTTGAATTTTACTTTATTTTTTTATACAGCAGGTTCTTATTGGTTATGTATTTTATGCATATAAGTGTATACATGTCAATCCCAATCTCCCAATTCCTCCCACCACCACCCCTACCCCCACGGCTTTCCCCTCTTGGTGTCTATACGCTTGTTCTCTACATCTGTGTCTCTATTTCTGCCCTGCAAACCATTTCATCTGTATCATTTTTCTAGGTTCCACATATATGCATTAATATACAATATTTGTTTTTCTCTTTCTGACTTACTTCACGCTGTAT
>NW_021146033.1:35013-35499 GCF_002837175.3 Physeter macrocephalus
TAGTTTTTTAAGGAACCTCCATACTGTTCTCCATAGTGACTGTATCAATTTACCTTCCCACCAAGAGCGGAAGAGGGTTCCTTTTCCCCACACCCTCTCCAGCATTTGTTGTTTGTTGATTTTCTGATGATGCCCATTCTAACAGGTGTGCGGTGATACCTCATTGTAGTTTTGTTTTGCATTTCTCTCATAATTAGTGATGTTGAGCAGCTTTTCATGTGCTTCTTGGCCATCTGTATGTCTTCTTGGAAGAAATGTCTATTTAGACCTTCTGCCCATTTTTGTATTGGGTTGTTAGTTTTTTTAATATTGAGCTGCATGAGCTGTTTATATATACTGGAGATTAATCCTTTGTCCGTTGATTCATTTGTAAATATTTTATCCCATTCTGAGGGTTGTCTTTTCATCTTGTTTGTAGTTTCCTTTGCTTTGCAAAAGCTTTTACATTTCATTAAGTCCCATTTGTTTATTTTTCTTTTTTATTGC
>NW_021146033.1:35796-37699 GCF_002837175.3 Physeter macrocephalus
CTCTTGCATCTCCCTCCCACCCTCCGTATCCCACCCCTTTAGGTGGTCACAAAGCACCGAGCTGATCTCCCTGTGCTATGTGGCTGCTTCCCAGTAGCTATCGATGTTACATTTGGTCATGTATATATGTCCATGTCACTCTCTCACTTTGTCTCAGCTCACCCTTCCCCCTGCCCGTGTCCTCAAGTCCTTTCTCTACATCTGTGTCCTTAATCCTGTTCTGCCCCTAGGTTCTTCATAAACTTTCTTCTCCTTTAGATTCCATATATCTGTGTTAGCATATGGTAGTTGTTTTCCTCTTTCTGACTTACTTCACTGTGTAGGACAGACTCTAAATCCATCCACCTCACTACAAATAACTCAGTTTTGTTTCTTTTGATGGCTGAGTAATATTCCATTGTATATATGTGCCAGATCTTCTTTATCCATTCATCTGCCAATGGACACTTAGGTTGCTTCCATGTCCTGGCTATTGTAAATAGAGCTGCAATGAACATTGCTGTACATGACTCTTTTTGAATTCTGGTTTTCTCAGGGGAAATGCCCAGTAGTTGGATTGCTGGGTCATATGGTACTTCTATTTTTAGTTTTTTAAGGAACCTCCATACTGTTCTCCATAGTGGCTGTAACAATTTACATTCCCACCAACAGTGCAAGAGGGTTCCCTTTTCTTCAATAAATGCCTCTCCAGCATTTATTGTTTGTAGACTTTTTAATGATTGCCATTCTGACTGCTGTGAGGTGATACCTCACTGTAGTTTTGATTTGCATTTCTCTAATGATTAGTGATGTTCAGCATCCTTTCATGTGTTTGTTGGCAATCTGTATATCTTCTTTGGAGAAATGTCTGTTTAGGTCTTCTGCCCATTTGTGGATTGGGTTCTTTGTGATATTGAGCTACATGAGCTGCTTGTACATTTTGGAGATTAATCCTTTGTCTTTTGCTTCATTTGAAAATATTTTCTCCCATTCTGAGGGTTGTCTTTTCGTCTTGTTTATGTTTTCCTTTGCTGTGCAAAAGCTTTTAAGTTTCATTAGGTCCCTTTTGTTTATTTTTGTTTCTATTTCCATTTCTCTAGGAAGTGAGTCAAAAAGGATCTTGCTGTGATTTATGTCATAGAGTGTTCTGCCTATGTTTTCCTCTAAGAGTTTTATAGTGTCTTGTCTTGCATTTAGGTCTCTAATCCATTTTGAGTTTATTTTTGTGTATGGTGTTAGGGAGTCTCCTAATTTCATTCTTTTACGTGTAGCTGGCCAGTTTTCCCAGTACCACTTACTGAAGAGACTGTCTTTTCTCCACTGTATATCCTTGCCTCCTATGTCATAGAAGGGTTAGCCATAGGTACGTAGGTTTATCTCTGGGCTTTCTATCCTGTTCCATTGATTTATATTTCTGTTTTTGTGCCAGTACCATATAGTCTTGATTACTGTAGCTTTGTAGTATAGTGTGAGGTCAGGAAGTCTGATTTCTCCAGCTCTTTTAATTTCCTCAAGACTGCTTTGGCTATTCGGTGTCTTTTGCCTCTCCATACAAATTTTAAGATTTTTTGTTCTAGTTCTGTAGAAAATGCCACTGGTAATTTGATAGGGATTTCATTGAATCTGTACATTGCTTTGGGTAGTGTAGTAGATTGCTTTGGGTAGTATAGTTATTTTCACAATATTGATTCTTCTAAACCAAGAACATGGTTTATACCTCCATCTGTTTATATCATCTTTGATTTCTTTCAGCAGTGTCTTATAGTTTTCTGAGTACAAGTATTTTATCTCCTTAGGTAGGTTCATTCCTACATATTTTATTCTTTTTGTTGCAATGGTGAATAGGATTGTTTCCTTAATTTCTCTTTCTGATCTTTCATTGTTAGTGTATAGGAATGCAAGAGATTTCTGTGCATTAATTTTG
>NW_021146033.1:37814-38292 GCF_002837175.3 Physeter macrocephalus
ACAGTGACAATTTTACTTCTTCTTTTCCAATTTGTATTCCTTTTATTTCTTTTTCTTCTCTGATTGCTGTGTCTAGGACTTCCAAAACTATGCTGGATAATAGTGGTGAGAGTGGACATCCTTGTCTTATTCCTGATCTTAGAGGAAATGCTTTTAGTTTTCACCATTGAGAATGATGTTTGCTGTGGGTTTGTCATATATGGCCTTTATTATGTTGAGGTAGATTCCCTCTATTCCCACTTTCTGGAGGCTTTTTATCATAAATGGGTGTTGGATTTTGTCAGAAGCTTTTCCTACATCTATTGAGATGATCATATTTTTATTCTACAATTTGTTACTATGGTGTATCACATTGATTGATTTGTGTATATTGAAGAATCCTTTCATCCCTGGGATAAACCCCACCTGATCATGGTGTATGATCCTTGTAATGTGTTGTTCAATTCTGTTTGCTAGTATTTTGTTGAGGATTTTTACA
>NW_021146033.1:43623-46128 GCF_002837175.3 Physeter macrocephalus
TAGGGAAACCAACTATTGTCTTTCCCTCTCCCCTTCACCCGCCCCACTGGTAACCATTAATTTGTTCTCTGTGAGTCTATTTCTGTTTTGTTATATACATTCCTTTCTTGCATTTGTAGATTCTACAGAGAAGTGAGAACATAGAGTATTTGTTTTCTCTAACTTATTTAAGGAGGTATAAATATTCTAGGCCTATCCATGTTGTTGCAAGTGGCAGAATTTGATCCTTTTTAATGGCTGAGTAATAGTTTATTGTGTATACATACCACATCTTCTTTATCCACTCATCTGTTGAAGGACATTTAGTTTGCTTCCATATGTTGGCAATTGCAAATAATGCTGCTACGAACATTGGGATGCATATATCTTGTCAAATTGGTGTCTTCATTTGCTTTGGACATATACCAAGCAGTGAATTGTTGGCTAATATGATAGTTTTACTTTTAGCTTTTTTCAGGACCTCCATATCCTTTTCATAGTGGGTGTACTAATTTACAATCTCACCAATGGTGTACTAGGAATCCCTTCTCCATGTCATGAACAACATTTCATATTTGTAGACTTTGGAATAATAGCCATGTTGAGAGGTGTGACATGACATCTCATTATGGGTTTTCTTGTGGGTCATTCATTCCATTTAATTTACAAAAGAAGGTGATAGGCTGGATGTGATCTCCAGGTTTACTTTGCTAATGCCTGGTAAAGGTTAATTTGGGGGAGAATTAATACCTTTACAATGTTATTTATTGCTTAAATTTTTCAGGTTGACATTTAGTGACTGGTAACAGATTTATAAATTTTTCTGCCTGAATTATATCTGAAATCTATTGGTTTGTTTCTGTTTTATAAATTTGTTCATTTCTATCATTTTTTAGACTCCACTCTAAGTGATATCATATGATATTTGTCTTTTTCTATCTGACTTAATTCACTTAGACTGAAATAATGCCATTTGCAGCAAGAGGAATGGACCTAGAGATGATCATGCTTTTTCACTTCTGAGTAATATTTGATTGTGTACATGTACCACTTCTTCATTATCCATTCATCTGTTGATGGACATTTTGGTTGCCTCCATGTCTTGGTTATTGTAAATAGTGCTGCAGTGCATGTTTGGGTTTGGGTGCATTTGTCTTTTTGAATTCTGGCTTTCTGCAGATGTACACCCAGAAGTAGGACTGCTGGATGATATGGTAGCTCTATTTTTACTTTTTAAAGGCATCTCCATACTGTGCTTTATAGTGGCTGTTACCAGCTTACATCTCCCCAACAGCATAGGAGGGTTCCCTTTTCTCCATGTCCTCTCTAGCATTTATGATATGTAAACTTTTTGATGATGGCCACTCTGACTGTGCGAGGTGATACCTTGTTGTAGTTATGATTTGCATATGTCTAATAATACGAGAAGTTGAGCAACTATGCATGTGTTATTTTAAAACACTGTGAGTAAAAGGTTCCCTTTTCTCCATGTCCTCTCTAGCATTTATGATATGTAAACTTTTTGATGATGGCCACTCTGACTGTGCGAGGTGATACCTTGTTGTAGTTTTGATTTGCATGTGTCTAATAATTCGAGATGTTGAGCATCTTTGCATGTGTTTTTTTAAAACACTGTGAGTAAAAGTTACAGTTGACATTGGCTTTTTGAAAGTCTGACTATTTTGAATTTCTGTTCGATAACTACCACAGGACATTTGTTAAGGGCAGGTGTCATTTACACCCTGGCAATCCTTGTGAATATTAAGTGCCTGTAAACACATGTTTTAAAGTTGCTGCTGTTGGAATGGGCAGATGCAGTAGGATTTCCTTCATGCCCTTCTCTGGTTACCTGGGTAACAAGACCCACTGTGGCAGACGGGCTCCTGATTGTAAATTAGTGTGGGCTGTGGCAGAACAAACATCCAAAATCTTCTGTTTTGTTACTTCTTTTTTTTTTTTTCATTTAATTCTTCTTTTTGTTTGGAGTAAAGTTGATTTAAAACATTCTGTTTATGGTGGGCGTACAGAATCTAGTTCAGTTATGTATATTCATATGTCTATTCATCTTCAGATTCTTTTCCCATATGGGCTATTAGAGAGTGTTGAGTAGACTTCCCTTTGTTATACAGTAGGTCCTTGTTGATCACCTATGTTATATGTATTAGTGTGTAAATATTTTCCCAGCCTCCTGATTTATTCCTTCCACGCACCTTTCTCACTGGGTAACCATAAGTTTGTTTTCTAAGTCTGTGAGTCTGTTTCTCTCTCTCTTATTTTATTTTTTTGGCTGTACTGCGAGGCGTGTGTGACATTAGTTCTCCCAACACCAGGGATAGAACCCATGCCCCCTGAATTGGAAGCTCAGATTCTTAACCATTGCACCACCTGGAAAGTCCCTGTTTCTCTCTTGTAAATTAGTTCATTGGTATCAATGTTTTAATTTCAGCTATAAGTAGTATCATATGATATTTGACTTCCTCTTTCTGACTTACTTCACTTAGTATGATTATCTCTAATTCTATCCAT
>NW_021146034.1:0-45732 GCF_002837175.3 Physeter macrocephalus
GAGTCACATGACTAGACTCTACTTAGGCAGTAGTAAAACATGTTTTCCTTTAAATGATTAAACTTAGTTGAACTTAGTACAAGAAAGATTTCTTTTCCCTGTGAATGTTTTTCTACCAGGTTTAAAGAGTTTCAAGATGAGATTTGTTTTCTTAAAAAGAAAACTTATATCAATAGCTTCCAAACTAGACACATCTGTGGAATCAGAACACCCAAATGACACCAAATAATGTATGTGGCCCATCTCTTGCATCTGGATGGTTAAGACAGCACATCAAAAAAATGTAAAAAAATAAATAAATAAAGAGGAGTTACAAATACTTCCTTAGTCTCTTGATAATAAAACAAATGGATATAGACTTGAATCCCATGTTTATTCCATTGTCTTGGGCATAAAGCTTTCAATGCCTACTCCTGAAGTCATAAAATAGTAAAATTTCAAGTCTATGGTAGGGAAAGTTTAGCCAACATTTCATTTTAACAATTATTCTGCAATCCCATCTGGATTCAGGTTAATGTCAAGATGTGAGTTAAACCCAGGATGTTTGAGTTGTCTTGCTTTGGAAAGGTTAGATTTTTTTTAAGTAAGCGAGGAAGGGAAAGAAGTCGAGTCTTAAAATGCAAGCACAACCAACAATAACACCACCGGGTTTGAATTAGACAGCTTCGGCCTTTTTCTTATTTGGGGCTTGGTTCACTTAAAAATAATAAACGTTTTTCTTTCTTTCTTTTTTACTATCCAATGACCAAAAGCTAGAATTAATTATGATCAGTACCTACTGGCTTTTTCCTTGGGGAGGCAATGCTTTCTCTGTCTCCTTTCAAATTTTTTTTTTCCCCAAAGTGGTTACTTTTTTAATGAGGCTCAGCATTCAGGCACCAGATCTCCTTTGGGGCGGGAGGAGAGGGACGGGAAACCCAGGGCCCACCACTGCCTGCTACCGGCTCCCTTGCGGAAAGGCTGCAGCGGGGAGTCCGGTCCGGGAGAACGGCCCCCTTCCCTCCTTCCGTCCTGTCTTAGGTCGCGCGAGGGAGCAGGGCAGAAATTGAAGGGTGGGAGGCCCGGCACCTTCATCATCTTACTCCATCCTCAGAGCTATTTTTACCGTCCGGCCCCTTCCCCCAACTTAACTTGTGAGGAATAGGAGGCTGGGAGAGTTGAAGTCCCCATCGCGCTCTAAGCTCGGGAGGGGCCCGGCTGTGCAGTCACCTCCGCACTCATCACCACCCCACGCAGGCCGGTCTGGGCGTGTTGCAGGAGCCCCAGTGCTTTCAGTTCTTCCAGGCGGCGGGGACCCGGAGGGTCGGGGAGCCAGAGCCTGGAGGGCTGACCCCGCAAGGAGAGGCGGGGCCCGAGGCGGGCCGGAGGGAGGAGGAAGGAGTCGGAGGAGGAGGGGACGCCGCGCCCCAGTGCCCTCGCCATCCAGTGCCCGGATACCCGGCCCTCGCTCCCCGCCCCCGGCCGCCGGCTCCCCGAGAGCCCTCACCCGCGGCTCTCGGCCCCCACCTCCAGGCCGGGCTCAGCACCCCGGCCCCGGTCGCGCCCCCTCCCACGTTCCCCTGTCCCGGGATCCAGTTCCCCCACGGCGACACCACGCCCCACGTTCCGCACACCGGTGGCTTCGCCCCTCCCCCAGGCCCGGCTCGCGTCCCCGCCCCCAATCGCGTCCCAGTCCCGGGATCTCCCCCTCCCCCCGCTCACGCCCCGCCCGGGTCCGCACCCCCGCCCCGCCCGTGCCCCCCCCCGCGCCCCTCCCCCAGGCCCGGCTCGCGTCCCCGCCCCCAATCGCGTCCCAGTCCCGGGATCTCCCCCTCCCCCCGCTCACGCCCGGCCCGGGTCCGCACCCCCGGCCCGGCCGTGCCCCCTCCCGCGTCCCCGCCCCCGGGCCGCGTTCCGGCGGCGCCACAGGCCTGCTTGGCGGGCGCGCCATGGGCAGCGGCAGCAGCCGGAGCGGCCGCGCCCTGAGGCGGCTGCGCAGCCCCGACAGCCGGCCGGCGGGGCCCGGCGGGGCAGCCCCGGAGGGCGGGACGGGGCCGCCGGTCTCGGCGACGGCGACGGCGGCGGCGGCCCGGGAGGAGGCCCGGGAGGCGGCGGCGGAGGCGGCGGAGGGGGCGGCCGGCTCCGGCCCCGGCCCCGCGGCGCCCCCCCGCGGCGGGGACGGGGCGCGGCGGGGCCCGGCGGGGCAGCCCCGGAGGGCGGGACGGGGCCGCCGGTCTCGGCGACGGCGACGGCGGCGGCGGCCCGGGAGGAGGCCCGGGAGGCGGCGGCGGAGGCGGCGGAGGGGGCGGCCGGCTCCGGCCCCGGCCCCGGCCCCGGCCCCGCGGCGCCCCCCGACGGCGGGGACGAGACGCTGCGCCTGCTGGACCAGCTGCTGGCCGAGTCGGCGGCCTGGGGCCCCGGGGAGCTGGCCCCGCGGGGCCCGGCGCGGCCCCGACCCGCAGCCGGCGCCGGGAGCCCGGTGAGTGTCGGAGCCCGCGGAGCCGGTGGGGCAGCTGCGCCGGTTCCTGCCCCGGAGCCCCCTCCCCGCCGGCCCGCACCCCGCGCCCTGTCCCTCCGGGGCCCCCGCCCTGTTGCCCTGTCCCCCAGCCCCCGCGGCCGTCCCGCCGCGCTCTCCCTGCTCGCCCCCTTCCCCTCTCTGCCTCCTCTGGGTGCTGGTCTCACTGCCTCCAATTTGGGGGGTGACAGTGCTGGCAGCAGCCTTAAAAGGCAGGGAGACAGACATCCCTTAGCAGAAATGCATCTCCCAGGCTTGCTTCTGGCCAGAGCTTGCCTTTTTTCCTTTTGGAACTGTGGCTCCTTCCAGCCTAGGTAGGGGCTGGCCAGCGGGGCTGCTTTCTCCTCAGGTACCTCCCCCTTGGCCATTCCCCGGGCACTGTCGGAGGAGGATGCTAAGAGGTGGGACCGGTAGCCAAACAGTGTTTACAAAGGCCCCTCGTGCGACACACATCAGGATCTTTGCCTTGTGGTCAAGCAATTTGCATACTACTGGCTATTTTTAAGATGCTGTGCAGTTTCTTGTTGGCTTCCCTCTTCCCTCTTCCAGAACACTTGTAATAACATCCCCGCTGTTCTAGAAAAACAATAGAAGTGAGCACTCTCGTATGGCAACAGCCTTCGCTCCAGCAGAGCTGAATGAACAAGATCTGTGATCTCAGCTCCTGGGCTTGAGGAGGGTGGCCAAGGCAGTTCCCCCCTTCCCCGGAGTCCTGCAGGCTTTGCTTAACAACTGCTGGGACCAGAGGGAGGTGTCTTCCGGGGCAGCCACCAAGCAGTGGAATCCTGGAAGCGCCTCAGTGAGGTGGGGAGGGGTGGGTGGAAAGGACTGGGCCAACCCGGACACTGCAGGGTCTTCCTCCCCTGCCCTCCTACCCATCCCCTGCTACCCTCCCAAAGTGAGCTGCAGCAAGTGGGACCCAATTATATAACAAGATTCCTTTAAGATTACATCAGAGTTCCATTATATAACCCTCAAAATGGATAAACAGTTGAGAAAATTTGGGGGAAATTCTGAGAGGGCATGGAAGCAGTCTCTTAGGGATCAGTTGTCAAGTGCTTTGGAAACTTCAGAAGCGAAAATGAAAAGAAAACAGAAAGAATGGATTTCCCTCCCCCGTCCCCACCCCCATTCGCTGAGTATCACAGCAACTCCTAGGGTGCATGGGCTGCCTTACTCATTCTTTCAGTCATTTCTCAGGTATTGCTTGAGCACCTGCCGTGTGCCGGGCATCACTCTGGGTGCTAGAGATGCACGCTGGTGGCACGCAGTCCTTGCCCTCAAGAAGCTGACAGTGTAATGGGGGAGAGGGATCTGCAAACAAAAAGAAGAATACCTGTGGGCAGCCTGTAGAGAGAGCCCACAGGAGGGGCAACTGGTCCCCTGGAGCAGTCAGGTCAGCATCCCAGCAGGACAGCACTTGACCTGGATCTGGAAGGGTCTATGGCACTAGCCAGGCAAACAAGCAGCGAAGAGCATTTGGGCAGAGAGAAGCCTGCATGCAAAGGCAGTGGCCGCTGGGGCATAGGGTAGCCAGGGTGTGGGTGGGGGCACTGGCGTTGAAGAGGTTGGGAAGGGTGAATGCCAGGCTACGGACAGGTCACGCTAGGAGTATTCCCTGCTGAGGAGTTTGGACTTTACCATGAAAGCCGTGGGTATCTTTGAAGGACTAAGGGGAGTGACATTTTGTGTCTTAGGAAGGTTGGACCGACAGCCATGGGGAGGGCGAACTGGGCAGAGTAAGGGCCAGGAGCAAGATGTCCAACTGGGGCCGCTTCAGTGGTCCGGACGAGCAGGTCCTGAGGGGAGCAGCGCAGTGAGGGGGCTGAAGGGGAGACGGAGTCCAGAGAGATTAGGAGGTAAAGTCAGCCGGCTGTGGTTGCTCTTCTGGGTGTGGATTGTATGTCTCTTCTGTACCATAGATGTTTCTTGAATGAATCCTAGAATCCTAGACTATTAGAGCTGCAAGGAGGCTTCTGAGTCCAGTTCATTCTTTTCAGGTCTGGGGACATGAAGTAAACAGGGTGAAGCCTCTTAATTTCCTGGCTCTAGAGGTCACAGGTAGAAGGCTAACTGCCTGTATGGCCAAGTGTGGAGGCTATGCCTTTTTGCTTTACAGTTTACACCCTTCAGCCGAGTCTCTGGCAGCTGTACATTTTACAAGACTCTGCGTTAACAAGACACCATTGGCCTAGGAAAAAATGGGGGTTTTGATGAGTCGGTATTGAAACCTATATGTAGAAGTTGGCCCTTCTTCAGAATGTTAGAAATGACGTTCCCATGGACAGAGAAAAAGCCTGACTGAGCGTGTAAATAAACACTTTTAAATTTCTTTGGAAGGAAGGAGGAAAAGCCTTCTTAGGTTCATAACTATCTAGCATTTTGGAGGAGAGAGGTATTCTTCATGAGAGAATGTCAAACTCAAGTGAAATTATCCCTTTAAGCACCCACATTTAAAATTCGGACCACTGTTGATTACAATTTCTTAGAGACGAATTATGTATATCTCTGAACCCTCATTCTGAATCTTATGTATTATTCTTGTCTATGTCCAAGAATAATTGTAGCTAATATTTCACTGAGCACTTGGGTCTCACACGTGTATTAACTCATTTCATTTTTACCGTTATTATTATCGTCCATTTTTACAGATGGGCAAGAGGAAACAGGCACCGATGAAAGTTAAGTGGCTAAAGCCACATGGTTATAGCAGAGCAGAGATCAGACCCCCCTGACCTTGACAGTCAGACGTACCAAAATGGCCCTGGCAGCTGTGAGACTTGCTTGTTACTGCCTTTCTGTCCTTGGCCCAGCCTCAGTCTTACAACGGTCACTGTTTACCATTGTCAGTCTGTATGCAACCAGCCAAACTTCTCTGTATCCCTCGCCCAAATAGACCCCTCTCTGAGCTGCCCCGGGTGGTAGAATCACAGAAGCATGCTCGCGGGCACTGAGCTTAAAGGAGCAGAACCCTCCAAGGTCAGGCCTGGGAGAGGTTTCCTCCCTGGCCTGAGGAGTCCTCTGTTCAGTGAATGAGCTTTGTGGCAATAATTTTAGTGATTAGTTGATCAAGTGCTCTTTTTTTGTCTTATTTCTTTCTTTTTTTTTTTTTTTTTTTTTTCGGTACACGGGCCTCTCACCGCTGTGGCCTCTCCCGTTGCGGAGCACAGGCTCCGGACGCGCAGGCTCAGCGGCCACGGCTCACGGGCCCAGCCGCTCCGCGGCGTGTGGGATCTTCCCGGACCGGGGCACGAGCCCGCGTCCCCTGCGACGGCAGGCGGACTCCCAACCACTGCGCCACCAGGGAAGCCCCTATGCTTACTTTTAAGTGTTTGTTTTTGAAGTTAGAATATAATATATATAATATATATATATAAATATATATATATAAATGCGCATGAGAAAAAAATTGTTCTTGGTTGTTCTCTGCAATAAAAAACTTAAAATGATCTTACTCATGAGAGATGTGGGGTTATTTTAAAAATATTTTATTCATTTATTTATTTAGGCTGCGCCAGGTCTTAGTTGTGGCATGCGGGCTCATAGTTGTGGCACGCGAGCTTCTTAGTTGGGGCATGCATGCGGGATCTAGTTCCCTCACCAGGGATCGAACCCGGGCCCCTTGCATTGGGAGCGCAGAGTCTTACCTACTGGACCACCAGGGAAGTCCCACATGAGAGATTTTAAATAAAAAGATAAGCCTTATATTAGCTTCACTCTAAAGGAATATATGCTCATTGCAGAAAATTTGGAAAACAGAAAAAATATATATTTAAAAAATATATAGAAAAGGAAATAAACATTGCTTATAGGGCTTCCCTGGTGGTGCAGTGGTTAAGAATCCCCCTGCCAACGCAGGGGACACGGGTTTGATCCCTGGTCCGGGAAGATCCCACATGCCACGGAGCAACTGAGCCCGTGCGCCACAACTACTGAGCCTGCTCTCTAGAACCCATGAGCCACAACTACTGAGCCCGCACGCCTAGAGCCTGTGCTCCACAACAAGAGAAGCCACCGCAATGAGAAGCCCGTGCACCGCAACGAAGAGTAGCCCCTGCTTGCCGCAGCTAGAGAAAGCGCACGCTCAGTAACGAAGACCCAACGCAGCCAAAAATAAATTAAAAAAAGTAATAAAGTTCCCTTAAAAAAAAAAGAGTGTAGTGTAGATATACAATTTATAGCATCCTTTTATTTAGCATTATAGTATAAGCATTTTCTCTTATCATAATGTCTTCATAATTTGCCCAGCATCCAGAGGTAGTGTTATTTAATTAATCTCTTATGGTGAGATATTCAGGCTGTTTCCAGGTAGGTTTTTTTGTTTGTTTATTTTTTGCCAATACTGAGAATCTTTTTTTTTTTGGCCATGCCACGTCGTGGCTTGTGTGATCTTAGTTCCCCGATCAGGGATTGAACCATGCCCCCTGCAATGGGAGCGTGGAGTCCTAACCACTGGACCACCAGAGAATTCCTGTAATGTTGAGAATCTTAAGAAAATTGTATAGGCAAGGACCATATTGCATCATTAACAATTTAAAATGTTTCCCAATATACTCTTTAACTTATCAGCTGTCACCTGTTTTCATTTCTTTTGTTCTTTTAAAGATATATATCATTGAATTATAACAGTCTTAAAATTTTTTTACGTAAGCTATCTCATAAGCGGCTTTTTATGCTGTTGCATAATATTCTTCCTTATTATTTTAATGAATGCAAAATATTTCACGTACTTTAACTCACTAAAGCATCTATTACTGTTCTAGACTAATTTTCAACTTGTTCCTGGTCAGTCTTAGGTGCCCAAGGCAGAATTCCTTTCCCAAAGTCAGAAGAACTTTAAAATCAACAGTATTTTAGTGAGATACTGAAACTGAAAACTATTTAGGGTGGGAAAATTATGTGTGAAAATCTAAGGGCTTGGATTTGTCTTGTGTTAAGTTATTTAATCAAATTGTGATTTTTTTAAAAAAAATGCAGCACTATCTCTCTCAATCAGTGGTCTATTAATTAGAAAAATGTACCATCTAATATTGGTCTATCCATTCAACGTTTACTTTTTGAGCACCTACATGTGCCAGGTACTGTTCTAGGTGCTGGTTATACATAAGTGAACTAAACAGACAAAACCTTCACTAACCTTCGGTCATGGAAGTCCAACAGTGAACAAAATAAAGGACAAAAAAGCAGTAGGGGCTGGGGAGAGCAGCAGTGGGCCTGCTCTCAGCAGGTCAGAGCTGGGAGAGACAGTGTGGTGGCCTGGTGCCCGGGCAGAGAACGGTGAGCCTTGTGGCCACCGGAAGGCCTTGGCTTTTTTTGGGGGGGGTGGGGGTTGGGATGATACCGGTGCCCCCTGCATTGGGAGTGCAGAATCTTAACCACTGGACCACCAGGGAAGTCCAAGGCCTTGGCTTTTACTTTGAATGAGGTAGAGAAGGCTGGAGGGATTCTGGACAGCGGATGACATGATCTGGTTTGTTTTAAGGCTCACCCTGGCTGCCCTGTTGAAGACAGCCTGGGCTGGGGTGGAGGGGCCAAAGCTGGGAGCAGAGCTGGGAAGCTTTTGCAGGAACCCAGAGAAGAGGGATTGGTTTGGACTGGAGTGGTAGTGAGCGAGCTGGGAAGGACCGGTTGGCATGTGGACCTAGACTAGAAATAGAGACAGCCAGTTTACTAATGGATTGGCTGTGGGTTGTGTGAGAAAGGAGTCAGAGGACGCCGAAGTTTTTGGCTTGAGCAGCTAGAAGGACGTAGTCGCCATTAACTGACATGGGACATGTGGAAGGGGCAGGGTTTGAAGGTTGTGACTCAGGAAGTCGTTTTAGGATATGTTAACTCTGAGATGCGTGCTAGACATCTACCCCGAGATATCCATTGAAAAGATCTTTGTAAGAGTTTGGCATTCAGGGGAGAGGCTGGGTTTGGACTTATACATTTGGCAGCCATTAAAACATAGAAGGGTTGAGATTAGAGCGGACCACCCAGTAATACTGAGGTCAGCTAACACCTGAGTGTGTGCCAGGCACTGCTCTGGGGTGTTTATGTGTGTGACCTGTGTTCAGAGGTAGAGAAGATGAGGGGACATCCTAAAGGGAAGCAAACCAAGAGGATGCAGGTCTGGAAGCCAAGGGAGGAAAGTATGTCGAGGAGGAGGAAGTGACCAGCTCTTGTAAATGCTGCTCGATGGGAGAAGTGAGATGAAGTCTGAGAGCTGACCATTGAATCTGGCGGCTTGGAGGTCCCTGGTGCCCTTGGCCAGCGCCGTTTCAGTGGAGCGGTGCGGAAAGCCTGATGGGCTGGACTTCATGGAGAATGGGAGGCAAGGAACTGGAGCGTAGCCAAGGCTTTCGGGAAGGTTCTTTTTACAGTGCAGTGCTGGTGGGTGGCCATAAAGATGGCTCCATTAGGACACTGAATTAACCATAAAATCTCAGTCCCAGAATGGGCTAGATAAAAGAAGTTTGGGGGATTAAATGTGCTAGTGAAATTCAAGGGCACCCTTAAAGAGGATATTCTGATTCAGTCTAATAGATATAAATTCAGTGCTTTTACTACCAGGTGATAATTCATACCCCCCCCCCACCCCCCACCGCCTAATAAATCTTAGTCACTCAAGATCTAGGGAAGATCATTATCTGTCTTCTAGGCTGAATGAATCCGCTGTCCACCATTTTTGCAAAGGTTCCATTTTGCTCTAGCAAAGGAGGGCCAGGGTAACTCTTGTCTTTTACCGTCAGCCAGGGCTTCACAGTAATCCTGGCTCACAGCTGCTGTGGGATGTGAAGGTGAAAACAGGCATCAAAATGATTACGTGGCCGGAAAGCAGATCCACCAGAGGGATTTGAAAAGTGATGGATACTATAATGGACTTTTGGCAAAAAGCCGCTATTTTGAAGACAGTTACCATCTGTCTGCTTTCAGATCTCTAGCAAAGAACACAAATTTAAGTGGCAGTGAGTGGTATTTGATCAACCTAGGAGTCATAGGCGAGTAAAGCATGGTGCTGCCCCCCAAGGCTCACGCTGTGTTGGGGGAGGGTTGTGAAGTGAGCGTTCATCATGGTAGCCCTGGAGTGGAGGTGAGTAGGAATTCTTACGTACAAGGAGCTGAATAATCCCATCCAAGAAGGCCTGACCTCTGAGTTGGTTGTGAAGGATCGGTAGAGTTTTCCAGCAGTCAGTCAAGGAGGGGGCATTCCACAAAGAGCGAGCAGCATATGTAGAAAAACCCAGAGGGACCAAGTGCTTTAGGAGAACAGCATGTTGTCCATAATGGCTGGACAGCAAGGTGATGATGGCTGGAGCGCAAAAGACAACGAGATCGGTTTGGGTCACGATTTCACGACCTTCTAGGCTAAAGGGTTGAACTTTATCCTGTAGGCAACAGGGAGCTAGTGGAAATTGTGTGTTTTTTATTTTTAAATGATTATTTAAAAAATCAGAATAGCCAATATACATGCGCATGAGAAAAAATGTAACAGGTAGACTGAAGGGAAAGCTTCCCCTCCTCCCTGTCCCCCACTTTCTCCAGTTCCCTTCTCCAGAGACGCCCACCTGATCGAGTCCTTGTGTCTCCTCCCCAGGCTGTGTTTAGAAAGACAAGGGGTGGCAGGAGGGCGGAGGATGAGGGGAGACGGCGCGGGAAGCAGGGTGCCCAGGTGGGAGATTCTGCAGAAATCCAGGTAAGAGGCGATGCGAGAAAGCGAGGTGCACGCTGGGTGTGAGAGCAAGGGAAGGCGGGCTGCCGCAGAGGCAGCCGGGTTTCCCGCCGGTGTCGTCGAGTGGACAGTGACGCTCAGGGTTGTGCAGGTCGCCTTTGGGGTGTGAGGCAGACAAGTTCGTGGGCCGCCGGAAGCTCAGGTCCACTGAACAAGGTGGTTGGAGCTGGCACGTGGCTCTGTGAACCTCAGCGTCTAGATGGGGCGACGAGGGAGAGCATGTGGGTGGAAGGAGAAGGGTCCCGAGCTGGAGCCCTGGAGAACTCCAGGAACCGGAGGAAGGCACCTCCTCTCAGGAGATGTACGAAAACAGCCAGATTTAAGTGCTTAGAAGCACTTGCCTGGAGATGGGGTCAGAGGTGTGACCCCAGAGGGCTCCCTCCCTCCGTGGTTCCGGGATGTGGGCTTTGTCCGTGGGCGGAAGCCTGACGACGTAGTGGAGGTTGTAAGCAGGGTGTGCCAGCGCCTTGCCGGAGGCCGGGCCCAGCGGCGGGGGCTGAGTGCTGGTGCGGGGAGGTGGGGGAATGAGGGGGATTGGGCGTCACTGCAGCGTCTCGGGGAGGTGCTGAGGAAGGCCTCGCGCTGGAGCTCCGCGCTCCCCCGGCGCCCGGGCCGAGCCCTAGCTGGGCTCCGGTGAGGAGGTCAGCAGTGGTCTGCGCAGACGAGATCCTTAGCGCATGCGTGCCGGGAGCTGTCCCCAGCACAGAAGGCAGCCTCCGGCCCAGGGCTACCCGTTCAGACTCCCAGCAGACTCGGCAGCTTTGGTGTCTTCGCGGTTGGAGAATCAGATTGCTGGAGCTGACGGGACCTTAGAGACCCCCGAGGCTGCCTTCTTATTGACACCCCAGGCCTCTGGGTCCCAGCAGGGTGATCGCCCAAACCCCCAGCAGGACCAGGATCCGTGCCAGGTCATCTGCCTCGGGGCGGGGGGAGGATCCGGCTGCCCGTGTGAAAATGCGTTTGCAGGTGCTTCGTAAGGTGTTAGAACGCTGTAGATATGTAATTTATTGTTACTTTCCTTCAGTCCCACCCTTTACCTTCTCCAGGTCTCCCTGGCCTTCTGTCTCGGGAAACACTTTCCGAAGCAAGGCCTGGTGAGGGGAGGTGGGCGCCCTAGGACTGGTGGCTTCACAGTCAGAGCCTCCTTTTGCAAAAGTCCTTTGTCACTTTAGGAACGCAAAGCAGCCCTCACAGCGGAGTCCACTGGGCCCGCAGCGCGTGCTGCCTGGGAAGCCGTGCAGTGGAGCCGTGTGGGGACAGTAGCGCCCCCGGTGGTGAGAGGACTGAACCCGACTGGCAAAGTGCTGAAACCGGCCGAGGCCGGGAGATTCGGTACCCGGAGACGGAGTTCACTCTTCTCTCCACTGCGTGTGTTAACATTTCCATAATGAAACATAAGCAAACCTGGGCTTCAAAGAGGGACAATTCTTAGGGAGGAAGGGGGAAGTCTACTGATAAAACACAACAGGGTGGTTGGATCTCAGGCTCGTCGTGCGGCGTGAGAGAAGCCAGGCAAAAAAGGGTGCATGCTGTCTGACCCCACGTCTTTAGGCTTCTAGAGAGGGCACATGGGTGTGCGGTGACAGGGGCCGACTAGTGGCCGCCTGGAGATGGGAAGGCAGAGAGGGGAAAGAGGGAGCATCACCCAGGGTGATGGATGTGGTTTAACAGTGGATACACATGTCAAAACCTGTCAAATCGTATTCTTCAGACATCTGCAGCTTGTTCCATGTCAATTATATATATTATTGACATGGGTGCATATATACATTTAAAGCTGTTAAACTTTAAGAGTTAAGGGGAGAACTCTTTAAACAGAAGAAGCAGGATATACATATTGTTAAATAAAATATTCAGTGGGTTTTCTAAAGATTAACCACCGATACTTCACTTTTTTTCAACAAACCCTAGTTGTAAGAGTCAGAGGAGACTCTTTTTTTAAAAATTAATTAATTAATTAATTTTTGTCTGCGTTGGTCCTCATTGCCGCACCAGGCTTTCTCTAGTGGCGGTGTGCGGGCTTTGTTGTGGAGCACGGGCTCTAGGCGCGCAGCCTTCAGTAGTTGTGGCTCGCAGGCTCTAGAGCGCAGGCTCGGTAGTTGCGGCACACGGGCTTAGTTGCTCCGCGGCATGTGGGATTTTCCTGGACCAGGGCTCGAACCCGTGTCCCCTGCATTGGCAGGCGGATTCTTAACCACTGTGCCACCAGGGAAGTTCCACAGAAGACTTTAAGAAATCATCTTATTCAGTTCTTCCTCAGATGTTTTCTGCTTCCTGTTCAGCTGTGGTGTGAGTTTTTCAAAGCCTCCCTAGGATCTCGAGTGATGACACATCACACGCTCATCCTGAGTTCAGCCGGGTTCCCACGGCCCCAGTCCAGGCGCCATGGCCTCCCCGGGGTCCAGATGTGTCCTACCGACCAGGAGTGGCAGGCCCTCCTGCTGGCTGGGAGCTTGTGTCTGCACTAGGCCTGGAGCAGCCACCAGGGGCTGCTGTGTCTTTGCTTTTCACAAGCTCCTGAGCTGCTTCAGCAAGCTGGATCTTCTGGGAGGCCTGTCTAACACATTTTGCATCTGAGGAAGTCAAGTTAAAGACTTAAATTGACGAGAGGAAAAACCACACATTCAAACCACAGAAAGAAACACAGGTAAAGAAATGAAAGATGTAACAAAGCTGAGCTGCCAGGGAAATTATAAAAGAAAGAGTATGGCCTTCTGTTTGAGTGCAGCTTTGGGGCGTCCAGTCCACATACTCGATGGACCACATCACTTGATGGACCACATCATCGCTGCCCTACAGCTGTCAGTGTGTCTCCGTTAGTAGTGAGTAGAGCAGCACAGAGAAGTGGAAACTGGCTGACTATGCAAATGTTTGATTCCGATTTCTTGCTCTTTCCCTCAGTTGCCCTCCTGAGGGGAGAAACCATATCTGTAACAAGTCTTACAAAACCTGGTGATGAGAGGAAAAGCCCCAGCAGGTGATGGCAAAAGCTGGTTCCAGCAGAAATGGACAAGAGGGAACTAGGGTCCCTGTTGGATGACTTCATAAAAAATAGCTGAAGGGTAGTTGAGTCAAAGTATTACTTGACTTCTCTGTTGTCCCTGAGAAGATAACCAGCCTCAGTGACTGAAAACTGCCAGGAGGAAGATTGGTGTCAATATTATACGAGAGAACTTTCTCATATGCCCCAGAGAACTGAAAGGAGGGTCTCAAAGAGATATCTGTGCACCCCTGTTCATAGGAGCATTGTTCACAACAGCCAAAAAGTGGAAGCCACCCAAGTGTCCCTTGATGGATGAATGGATAAACACAACATGGTGTACATGTACAGTGGAACATTCTTCAGCCTTAAAAAGGAATGAAGTTCTGGCACATGCTACAACATGGATGAACCTCTAGGACATTATGCTAAGTGAAATAAGCCAGGCACAAGAGGGCAAATACTGTATGATTCCACTCAGGTGAGGTGCTAAAGGACTCAGATCTATCGGACAGAAAGTACAATGGTGGTTGCTGGGGTTTGGGGGATGAGAGTTGTTGTTTAATGGGGACAGGGGTTCAGTTCTGCAGGATGAAGTTTGCGAGATTGGTTAATGTACTTCACTCTACTGAACTGTACGCTTAAAAATGGTTAAGGTGGTAAATTTTAGGTTAAGATGGTTTAAGATGTGTGTATTTTACCACAATTAATTTTTTTTTAATAAAAAAAAATTTTAAAGAATTTTCAGCTAGTCTGAGCTGCCCGAGCAGGAATGGGCTGCTTCAGGAGGTGGCGGAGGTGAGTGCGTGTGTGTACATGTGTGCGTGCCTGTGTGACTTCCCCTCCTCTCGCTCATCTTCATCGCCCCTCCCTACCCTCTGTCTCTCTTCCCATTGTGAATTCCTTGCTGACTTGGGAGTCATCTCCTCTTCATCTTTACACTCCCCAAAGGCACGAATATTCAAAGGAACCTGCAGGGAATACTGAATCCCCGAGGCAAGATCACTAGCCACTAGCAGATGCTAGCCGGCCCCTCAGGTACCCCTGGAAGGAAGCAGTGCACCTTTGCTGTGCAGCCCACCTCCACGTGGAGAGAGCGCCAGGCGGGCAGGACAGGCTCTTCTGGCCAATGCATGGGAGTGCCTGTAGTGGCAGGCGGCTGCCACGGCCCGTGCCACAGGGCCTGTGTGGCAGGACACACCCAGGGTCGGCTTGCTTCTGTTTACCACCACTAACTAACATTTCCCAAGAAACACATCAGAACTAGTTTCTCAGGGAAGCATATGCTGTCCTGGAACCTCTCAGGCCTTGAACACCAAGATCTTCCCTGTGCTTTCCTCCTCCTCCTCACGCCTTCAGGTTCTCTTCTAGCAGGGCTGTGTCAGAGGCTACCCTGGGCTGGACGTTGGGTCAGATGTTCGTAATAGTGTTTACTGGTCACTTACAGGATGGGCATTATACTAAGGATGAGACAGAAGAGAGATAGATAATCTTTCATATCTCTGCAGCCCTGAAGGCTAAGTACCTGTTACACAAATGAGTAAACTGCGGGTTAAACTGATTGCACAAAGGTTTATAGCCCCCAGTCTGTGCTCTTATCATTTGACTTGTTGTTAACATGTCTAAGACTTACTTCTCTGGTGACATTGCACCTCAAAAGTATAGGGTGTGGGTCTCCACAGCAGCTGACAAAGCACTGGGCACACTGGGGTACTGATGATTGATTAATACCTGGTGATTGATTAATCCCTGGGATTAAGCCTCAGAATAGGAGGATGGAGGGGGACTTTAAAAAAGAATTTGGAGAGAATGTAAGCAGCTTCCTGTGGGGGCAAAAGCCCAGTTCTGCCTATTGGCGGTGTAGGATTATGTGCACAGGGAGCACAGTGGGAAGCTCATCCTGCTCTACTATTAAAAGGAAAAAACAAGGGCTTCCCTGGTGGCGCAGTGGTTGAGAGTCCGCCTGCCAATGCAGGGGACACGGGTTCGAGCCCTGGTCTGGGAGGATCCCACATGCCGCGGAGCAACTAAGCCCGTGCACCACAACTACCGAGCCTGCGCTCTAGAGCCCATGAGCCACAACTGCTGAGCCCGTGAGCCACAACTACTGAAGCCTGTGCGCCTAGAGCCCGTGCTCCTCAACAAGAGAAGCCACCACAATGAGAAGCCTGTGCACCACAATGAAGAGTAGCCCCCGATCGCTGCAACTAGAGAAAGGCTGCGTCCAGCAATGAAAACCCAATGCAGCCAAAAAATAAATCAATTTATAAAAATAAAAATAAAAAAAAAAAGAATCCGCCTGCCAATGCAGGGGACATGGGTTCGAGCCCTGGTCCGGGAAGATCCCACATGCCACAGAGCAACTAAGTCTGTGTGCCACAACTACTGAGCCTGCTCGCCTGGAGCCTGTGCTCTGCAACAAGAGAAGCCACTGCAATGAGAAGCTCGTGCACCACAATGAAGAGTAGCCCCCGCTCGCCGCAACTGGAGAAAGCCCACGTGCAGCAACAAAGACCCAACACAGCCAAAAATAAAAATAAAAAATTTATATATATATAAAAAAACTCTACTTTCTAGTCTTGCAGTACTGTTAGAGATTTGTGAGTTGTTTTGTTTGTTTTTTTTTGTTTTTTGCTTTATGGCCTTTTCTGTCATTTCTAAGGATTTGGGATGAAAGCGGGAAGCAGGCCTGCATGTTTGGTTTACCATTGTAATCACGACTTCTGATGACCTGTGCACTTGTAGTCCACACCTCGGGGTCTGGCATTGGATTTTTCTCTAGTTGTGTCATGACGCTGGTTTTTTTCTGCCCAGCTGTGAGCTGCTCTGGGCAGGGACCATATCCTGTATGGGTAATAGAACATGGTGCACCACAGGGCACATGGACTTGATGAATGCTTATTCACGACCTCTGACGACTCCATGTGTTTGCATATGCTGTTCCTTATCTGAAGTGCCCTGCCCCTCTTTTCCACCTGGTAAACCCCTACTCTTTCAAAACTCCAGCTAAAATGTCACTCTTGCCACTCTTCTTGGAAACCTCCCATGGTGTTTTTCCCATTCAGAGTTGGTTTCCCCTCCTCTCCCAGCCCTTCATAACTCGGCTACAGAATTTATCACATAGCATCACATTGCATTTTTATGAGACTCTCCCCATGAACTGTGAGCTCCTTGAAGACCGGGTTCTTGACAGTCGTGGCCTGTCCTGGAGGGCACTGCTTGTGCCAATGGGGCTTCTTGTGCACAAAGCCGGCTGACATCTGGCTGGGCCGTGGCCTTGCTCAGCTTCATGGGTCAAAGGCTGGTGTCCACAGTGCCCTCAGGTGCCTTATGCTGGGAACACAGTATGGAAGGTTATTCAGACAGACCCCTCTGCTGCTGAAAACAACTTAATATACTGGATATAATTAATGTAGTAAGAGTGTCATTGAAGCATTAAGTGGCTAGTGAGATAGTGAGGAATTACCAGCCCAGATCCAAGAAAGGCAGAATCAGAGATGCAGATAAGACGTTGGGCTGCATTTGCCTCAGGTGAACTTGAGCTTTGGGTCTGATGGTGTCCAGCAGTAAAGGGAACAGAATTTAGGGCCCAATGAAAGTAATAGTAGATCCTTCCCTGATAAATCCAGGACCTTCGGGGGACTGCAAGGAAAAGTGTCCCAGCACAGAACAGTGCAGGAGGGTAGAAAAGCCACAATCTAGCTGCCTCTTAAGGTTTGCAGCCCCAGTTCCCATCACCTAGGTGGTCCAAAATACCTGAATGCATGGATTTAATTTCAAGTGGCCCCAGACCAGGAGTGCCCCCTGGTGCCTGGACAGAGCAAGCTCATGTCGTCTCTGGAGGAAGGCATGTTCCTCTCAGGACAGAGACCACCCCCAAAGTGTTCTCAAGGGTAACGAGCATCAAACAAGAAAAAATAACCAACCAGCCAGAGAACCAAGCGAACACTAGAAGAAACAAAGACAACAAAAATAGGCCAACGAAGACTTCAGTTATTTATCTGGATTACCAGACACAGATTATAATCAACTACGTTTATTTTATCTTATTTAAGGGAAATACCTTTGAAGGACCAGGACCTCTAGAAAGTGACCTAGCATATTTTAAAAAGAACCAGATAGAACTTGAAGAAATGAAAAATACAATAAACAAAATTAAAGATTCTGGGCTTCCCTGGTGGCGCAGTGGTTGAGAATCTGCCTGCCAATGCAGGGGACAGGGGTTCGAGCCCTGGTCTGGGAAGATCCCACATGCTGCGGAGCAGCTAGGCCCGTGAGCCACAGCTACTGAGCCTGTGCTCCACAACAAGAGAGGCCGCGATAGTGAGAGGCCCGCACACCGCGATGAAGAGCGGCCCCCGCTTGCCGCAACTAGAGAAAGCCCTCGCACAGAAACGAAGACCCAACACAGCCAAAAGTAAAGTAAAATAAATAAGTAAATATTCTGATGGTTTGGGTTAACAGGAAAGTAGACAGAGATGAAGAGAAGATCAGTGCCCTGGAAGACAGAGCTTAAGAAACGAGCTACACAGAGAGACCAGGATCTGATAAAGGACAACTTGAGAAAAAGCCACAGCAAACCTAATATTACATTTGAAATAATGAAAACTTTCCCTTTCAATAAAGGAACAAGACAGAGATGCCTGTTATCATTTCTTTTCAAGGTAGTACTGGATGTCCTAGCCAGTGCAGAAGGGCTAGGTGAAAAGTGTGTAGGGACCAGAAGGGAAAAAATCAAATGGCCAAGGGACTTCCCTGGTGTTGCAGTGGTTAAGAACCCGCCTGCCCATGCAGGCGACACGTGTTTGAGCCCTGGTCCGGGAAGATCCCACATGCCGCGGAGCAACTAAGCCCCCGTGCCGCCACTACTTAAGTCCTCGGGCTCAAGGGCCCACCTGCTGCAACTACTGAGCCTGCGTGCCGCAACTACTGAAGCCTGCACGCCTAGAGCCCGTGCTCCGCAGCAAGAGAAGCCACCGCAGTGAGAAAGCCCGCGAGCGGCAACGAAGACCCAACGCAGCCATAAATAAATAAATAAATATTAAAGAAAAATCAAATGGCCATTTTTCTCAGATAATGTGAACGGGAAGAAAGAAAGTCCAAAAGAATCTATAAATAAGTTATTAGGACTAATAAGAGAGTTTAGTAAGACTGGTGAACACAAAATGTATATATTTCAATCATATATCTGTAGAAACAAACAGGAAGAAAATAAAATTTTACTTAAAAAAGGATAATATCAAGTATCTAGAAATTGGTCTAGAAAGAGATATCTATGACCTCTACAGGGAAAATGATAAGACTTCTTAAAAGACATTAAAGAAATCCTAAATGAATGGAGAGATGTTCCCTGTTTGTAAACTGGAAGACTTGTTATTATAGACACATCAAGTCTGCCTCAAATGATCTGTGTATTACTTCAACCCCAACAAAACCCCCAAGGGGGACAAACTGACTGCAGTACACATATAAGGAGGTGCAAAGAACCGGGAAGAGTCCAGGCTTATTCTAAAGCTGTGGTAACTGAGACAGGACAGGCATGGACCATTGGAAGAGTTTGCAGACAGACACGTGCGACATCTGTGCACCCTTGACTTAGAAGAGAGAAGGCACAGCAGAGCAGCAGGGCAGGCTGCCAGGCAGTGCTTAGATGGAGGTCAGGACTTTGACTCCTGGAGTGAGGGATGGGGACATGCTGGCCGTTAGCTGCTGGGGAGGTGGGGAGTCTCTTGGTGCGAGCTGTGTAGGTCACTCCCCTCTCCCAGCCTCAGCTTCCCACATGCAAAATAGGCAGATGGAGCTAGACAGCAGGGGAGCCTTTCCACTTTCCAGCTCTGGTTTATTCGGCCCTGGGTTGAATGTGGTGGCCGTCTGTCAGCACAAAGCCGGGGCAAAGACAGGCTGCACCACTGACAACCTTCTGATGCCTCTTCCTTTTGTCTTTCTCAAGGTGTCCCCGAAACGGAGCACTGAAGACCGCCCGGAGAGCAGCAGTGTCTCTGAGTAAGTACGGGGGGTGGGGGCGGGGGGAAAGCACATCTCCACCAGAGTCACAGCCACCCTACCCCCCGCCCTGCCCACGCCTCTGCATCCCCCTTCTGGGTGCTCCCCATCCCCGGCCTGGCCCCACCCATTCACTCAGAAACTATTTGCAGTGGCTCATCTGTAAGTGAGGCACAGCCCTTGGCCTTCAGGAGTTTACAGCCTAGAAGGAAGGCAGGTGGGTCCCCCCTAATCCCATTGCAGTGTTAGCAGGAAAACACATTTAAAACCCCTGGAAAGTGTCAGCTGAGGACCCCAGGCCCAGAGACCAGGCCTTCTCTGCCTGCACGGGCCTGGGCTCCGTGAGGATTCCAGGGCCCCGGGAGCAGCCAGCACCAGGAAGCTGTGCTGGGACGACCTTGGGCCTCTGGCTCATCCTGCCCTGGGCTTTCTCATCTCTAATGGGGTCACAGTGAGCGGCCCTGGGTCACTGGGAGATGGTTGACTGTGGTGCTCAGGACCAGAGATGTGAAAATTCTGGCTCAACGGCTATTTTTATTACCAATTCCAAACGGCTTCAGGGCCAGAACTTTGCTGTTTTCCCTTATTTAACAAACCTTTGAGGAGACCTTTTCCTGAAGGTTGGGGTCTCTTCACATGGGCTCAAGGGAGGTCTGAAAGGGGACAGAACTGCCGAGGGCTCGTGGAGGAACTGATGTTTAAATGGCTTGCAGGATACGTACTTTCACCAAGGAGAGAGGAGGGCAGGTGCGTTCCAGGTGGTGGGATCCACAAGCAAGACACAGAGGTCTGAACAGGACACCACGCACAGGCTGGTGACATTTAGCACGGGGTCTGGGGGGAGAAGGAGGGCCTGGAAGGCCAAGCTGAAACCGTGGGCCACTGCTGTCCAGTCAGAGGACGCTGGGGTCAGCTCTGGGCGCTGGGACGCCACCGTGGCCGCGGAGGTGAAGCGCTGAGCGCATGTACACGGGCTCCGCCCTTGCCAAGGCCAGAGCTTCACTCAGCAGAGAGGAGCATCGCTCCCCGTCCTCCCTCGCAGCCCCTGCTCGTCACTTGTTTTGCAAACCATCACAGGCTCTCCTCTGGGTGGGCTCAGTGCCCCCGTGCACTCCCGTGCTGGACCGGGCGCTGTGTCTCGCCGCAGTGACCGGGCGCCGGGGCCGGCTCTGCTCCGCTGACCTGGACGCCCGAGCACGTGGCGCGGCTGAGGAGCTGGGCCCGGCGCGGTGCCAGCGGAGCTCAGTCCCGCCTGCATATTTCTACTGATTGTAAAGATAACTGGCAGTGACTTTCTTAAGTTTTCATCACCCCAAGGACTTTAGGAGGATTAAATTCTGCCTCGAACAAATTAGCTGTTTCTTCTTATTTTTAAATGAATAGGTCCCTTCACCTCACATGCAGACTCGAGGACATCCCTCACCAGGAGTACTTCATTCATTCATTCACTCCCTCAGTATACTTCAGTGGGAGCGTCCTGAGTACCACGCTAGGCCCTGGACTCCGGGCTGGGTGGGTCCCAGGCTGGTCCTGGCTCAGTGGCTGCAAAGGGGAGAGAGTCATGAAGGTGAGATCAGGGCTCTGCCTCCCGGGAGCAGGCTGTGAAGCCATACAGGCCTCCCCCAGGGTCTGGACTGGCAGCAGCCGCCCTCCTCTGTTCCCCAAACTTGGGCTCCCCTGCCTGTAGGGGAACCTCTTTGAGGAGGGAGCGGCGGGTGTCCTGCTGCCACGTCCACTGTGGCTTCTCACTGCCACCGGCCGGCCCTGGGCTCCTCCACACAGCCAGCGTGCACCTCCATCCCTGCCCCCGCAGACTGAGTGCACACAGAGCGCAGCCCCCAGCACCCTCCCCTCCTGGTTCCTGCAGCGCCCGTCCTTGCGGCCCCAGACAAGCCCACCGTCCCCTTCTCTGCCGCCAGAGCCCCTCAAAGCAGTGCTTCAGGGAGAAGTGTCCTAATGAGTGCAGTTTACTTTGAAATGCATCCAGAAATCCGATAAAGTAATAGACGTGATAAAGTAAACCCAGCAAAGTGTAGCAGAGAAATTTTTACTTAATTGTTGAATCCACGATTTCAACTTTTCGGTATGCTTGAAAGTCTTCGTAATAAAAGGTTGAAGGGGAAAATCCCCCCAGACTCAGTTCAGATATCTCCTCCTCAGAGACTCTCACCCTCCCCTCCCTCCGTGTCGACCTGGTGAGTCTCCCTCCTTCAGCAGTGCCGGCTCCAGTTTACACCACGCCTGTACCTGTAACGCAGCGGGTACCTGTGACAGCCTGTCTTACCTCTTCTCCTCGCTCTCAGCCGCATACACCTCTGGGCCCTCACAGCACCAGGCACAGAGCAGGCGCTTCGTGGACGCAGCTGAAGGGAGTGTTCGGTGTGAGCCCGGGCCTGTGGGCCTTGACCCCCGAGTCCTGACCATCCTCGATGTCGCCACGCCCTTTCCCCAGGGTTGGGGCGTGGAAGCAACAGAGCTGAGCCAGCCGGACTGGCTTTGAGGACGGGGCTGCGCTGGCCTGACCTGAAGTCTGTGAGGATCCGGTAACAGAAGCCTAGGGCCCGTGGAGGGGAAACAGGGATTCAGGAGTCTTCTGTCTGCAGCTGCTGCTGAAATTTGCTCATTATTTATTCTGTAAATGCTTGTGGGATACCCACTATAAGCCAGGCCTAGGCCAGGCACCCCATTTTCCTAATGAGTAAACAGATACAAGGTATGATTTGCCATGGTCAAAGGGCCAGTAAATTCTAGACCCAACAGATAGTACAAATGACTCAGGCCTCATTTCGCATGTGGCTCTGTAGCCCAATTATAATTGATTTGCTCTCTCTGGGGAAGAGTAATGGGTTTTTGTTTTGCTTGACTTTAGGAATCTCTGACATAGTGAGTTATAATTTAAACAAAGATTCAATTCTTGACTCCTCAATCCCTCTAGGAACCATCTCTCCCTTTTAATGTCGTGCTCCCCTCCCCCAAGAAGGGGGAGACCCCATCTCGGTCTGCAGGCTCCCGGGCCGGCAGCCCCACGGCCGCTGGTGGACAATGTTGCTCGTCACACAGGCAAGGGCGGCGTGAGGCCGAGTGGAGCCCCAGCTGCTGGGGCTGCAACAACTCCTGTCGGCCTCCCCTGCCGGCCTCCTCATCAGCCTCCCCTGCCGGCCTCCTCATCAGCCTCCCCTGCCGGCCTCCCCTGCCAGCCTCCCCCGTCAGCCTCCCCTGCCGGCCTCCCCCGTCAGCCTCCCCTGCCAGCCTCCCCTGCCAGCCCTTCCTCCTCGTCCCCTTTCTCCCCCATGTCCCAACTGCAGGGAGTGTCGGGTGCCTAGAAAGAAAGGCCTTGCTGAGCTGTGGGACCGGGTGAGGACGGTCTGTAGCCAGGTCACCATGGGACCGTGGGCAAGGCATTTCTCCCCCATCCACACAGAGGGGGCTGGCCTGGGTGACCCCAGAGGGCTGTGCAGGAGGCACGTGTCATCTCTGGGCTTGGGGAGGTGGGGTCCCGCTGTTAGACCCTCATCCTTGCTGTTCAGCACTGGGGGGCCTGTTAGGCCGCACACACCCTGAGGTGACAGTCAAGTGGCCCAGAGCCCAGCTCCTGCCCTGCATTTTGGGAGAGCAGACAGGGCCCTGGAGGCTGCTCTGAACATCAGTCAGGAGCGCGATGGCAGTGATCAGGTGGGCCTTAGAGATCATCCAGCCCAGCCCCCCAGCTCACATGGCAGCACGTCTCTGGCTGGCAGGTGGGAGCTCGCGGTCCCATACCTGGCAGTGGGCAGCTCTGGCCTAACTCCTCCTTCAGAGGCAGCCCCTCAGGCTGGCAGCACCCAGTCCGGCCCAGGTTTCACACCCTCCCACCTGTCAAAGGTGCTGAAGGGGGCAAGGCCATGGCCAGGCACAGGTGGACACCGCCGTGGGACACCCTGCAGGACAAGGAAGTCGGGGGCACGCAGAGTCCAGCAAGCCGGAGGGGGGTGGGCAGCCGGGTCCGGGCTGGTGGGAACCACTTCCAGGAGCCCAGGCGGCAGGATGAGGATCCGGGATTTGGTCACTTAATACACTGCCCAGCGGGTTGGGGGAGTGGCCAGGGTCCCGACGGGATCCTGACGCCCAGTCCTGTCCCAGCGCGGCAGCTCCTGTGAGACACCCCCGCCCACCCAAGGGGCAGGCACAGGGAGTGGGGCAGGCCGATGGATGGTCGAGACACAGCTCGCCTTTGCTGAGGGCTGTGCAGGGTGCAAAATTCGGTGTCACACGCTGTCCACGCGTTATCTCATTTATGCCTCAGGATGAATTTAGGGATACAGCTCCATTTTAGAGAAAATTGTCACTGAGCGAGTAAGTGGCAGCTCTGGGATTCAAGCTGGGTCTTTCCAGCCCCGGGCCCTCAGCCTTAAGCATCCCAGGCACTGGCTTCCTCACAGCGTAAGGTCTTGGGTGACGTCGGAGAGGTGAAACCAGAGAATCAGGCAGGGGCCTGCTCATGGAAGAGGTTGAGGAGGTGTTCCCGGGGCAGAGGTTTTCAGTTTTGGTTTTAGGATGGCTCAGAATTCCATACAGGGGCCACCGTGGTCGTCCAGTAGAGATGTGGCGTTTGAAGGTAACATCTTGTTTCCCATGTCCATGTTTCTCACCCACAGAGCCCCAGGCAGCTGCCACAAGAGGCCTGAGAGGCAGTCAGCCATCACGTACGACTACTCCGAGGAGGAGCTGATGGCCAGCATCGAGCAGGAGTACTGCTGCTAAGGCTGGTGCTGCAGCAGCCCCGTGGTCACCCAGCGGCCAGTGCGCCATTCCTCCCAGCCCCAGCCCCGGCTGACCGGGTCTCTTAGGAACCTAGGCTGGGCGCATACATCGCCCTGCCCTGCCCTGCCCAGGGCTCTAGCTGGAGCTTAGCCACCTCCAACATGCAGTTACTCCCAGATCTTTCACAACCGCCCTCTTCAAATCCATATTCAGACAGCCCTGAACGTGGCCGGCTGCTGGCCATCGCGCTTGCTGGCAAGAGGTGATCAGCTGTGCAGATCCAGGCCAGAAGGAAGGCACAGGTGCTGCCCCACAGGTGCATGGGCAGGTGACCTGCCAGATACCTGCCCCTCCTCTCAGTCTCTGGGGAGATCCGTCTACAAGGTTCTCCTGGATCTTGAAATGCTTCCCCTTTCTGAAGGCCCATTTGCCACCTGCTCCGAAGAAGCCTCTTTAGCTGAGCGTGGCTCAGACTGGACACTTTGGGAACTCTAACACACGTCCCAGAGGGCCCCAAGGAGGTTCCGCTCCGGAGGGCACACCCAGGAGGTATGCCTTACCGAGCTGGAGGGAGTCACCCTCTGTTCTGCAAATGAGTCGCCTGGAGATGTTATTGAACTGCAGATTCGGATTCTGTGGGTCTCCAGCAGGGCCTGAGAGTCTGCGTTTCTAACCAGTTCCCAGGTGATCCCCAGGCTGCTGGAGCCCAGCCATGCCTGGAGTAGCGGGGACCTTGTCTGAGCTTTAGGCCTGGCTGACTCTTCCTTCCCCGGTGCTGGAGGCTGCCCAGAGCCACGACCCACCCACCTCCCCAAAGAGAGGCCTGTGCCCCTGCAGTGGGTATGGTGGGGCAGGAGCCGGAGACCCCCGTTCTGGCAATCCCAGGCTTCCTCGGTCTCTTGTCCCCTGGGGCACGGGACTGCCTTCCCCGCTGAGGGTGAGCACTGGCCACCCCTGGAAAGGGTCTTCAGGGCCGCCGGCTCTTCCCACCCGGTAGAAGGTAGAAAATCACAGCAGTGAGGCCAGGAGAGCCTTCGAACATTCCCAGCTGACTGATGAGAAAGCGGACACCCTGTGAATCAGGCAGGGCCTGGAGGCGAGTGCTTCTTGCACTAGCCGTGCACAGAGGGCCTCCTGGGCGCCGAGCGCGGCTCCAGGCCTTCCCTTGGTCGCTGGGTGTTGCTTCTGAGCCCCAGCCTCGTGCTCTGGAGCTGAGTGTGGAACCTGCTCATGAAGTGGGGGCGGGGGAATGTGGCTGAAATAGAGGCAGGAAGGAAAACATCTCCATGTCGAAGGTGACGGTGACACATCGATGTCTGGAAAAGTCTCAGTGCCACACGCGTGTCTCCTGGCTCCTGTGGTGGCGAGTTCCTCTGAGAGGCTACAAAGCCCAGGAATTTAGAAAACACGCTCCCTTCCCAGCTCGGGGAAATGTGGTGTGCGGCCTCCTGTGGAGGAAGCCGGGCCTCGGCCCTGCCTCTGCCCCTCGCACGAGCTCGCAAGGGGGTCCCGCCGGGCTCAGGCTCCCTCTCCTCACCTAAGGTGAGCTTTGCCAGGACACTCCCCTTTGATGTTCCAGAGTCTCAGAGCCACTTCTCACTGGGCTGCCATCCAGTGAGACGGCACCACTGGGTGGACGGCCCTGGGGAATTTCTGTTCAACCCCCCACTCGTTCTCACCTTCTGAGCCCCGCCCTCTGCTGTGAGCCCGGCCCTCTGCTAGATGCCAGGGTTCGTGTAGCAAGATCTGCTCTCCACTAGCGAGGACATGCTGTTTCTAGTGGCGCACCCGTAAACATGGATTCACGCCAGAGAAGCTAAAGGCTGTCAAAGAACCGTAGCCAAAAGCCCTCTGAAGATCTAGCCTATGTGGATTGGGGATGTGGTTCTTTTTCTGGGCTGGCGATAGTTAGGCAGGAGAAAAGCCTTCTTGGTTGCCTTTGAGAGGACAAATAACATTTGAGGCTCTGAAGTCCTGTGCTCTCCCTAGGAAGGAGACAATGTAAAACCAGACCTTTGGGGTGGTGACATCTGGACCCCCTGGGACCAAATCAGACCTTAACAGGTGGGTGGGGCTCAGTTCTCTGGTGTGATGAAACCCCTCTGGAAACAAAAAGCTGCCTTTTCTGTGCCGTGTGGACCCTGGGAAGGAGCGGTGACACATTTTTCGTCCTCAGGAGGCGGGTGACGTCCGATGGCGGAGCTGGTGCCCCGGGCTGTGCACACGAGACCGAAAAGGCACGTGGTTTCGTGTGGCACTGAGGGCTCCCAGCTGCGCTTTCAAGGCCCAAACCTCCACCAAATTCGGGCCTGTGCTCGGCTGTCAACAGCGGCACCACGTGGCAGCAAGGCGTCCACACAGCAGGATGTCCGCTTCGACTGGGTGTCTCTGTCCCTGGGAAGTGGCGGATACAAAGTCCCCAGCCTGGGCTAACTAAGCCCGAGAGGTTTAGGACTATCTGCAGGGAAGGGGAGAAACTGTGGAGGGAGGGGCTGACTTTTCTACTAATCTGGTGAGGAGAGGATTTGAGTGAAAAATAAAAATAACATGACCTTAGTAGCACAGGTTACACACACGTTACTTTTTTTTTTTTTTTTAATTTATCCAACATCTACTTGAAGAGGGCGGGCTCCAGGCCAGGCCCTGTGCCAGGTGGGCCCTGGGGGATAAACTAAAGACGTGATGCGAGTGAGGAGGGTGAGGTGGGAAGAGCCGTCGCCGTCGGGGTTCCAGCATCCTCGCTGCTCCCCGTCCTTGGGCAGCTTGGGTGGCGGGGACCGGGCTCGCCGGGAGGCCCTGCAGCTTCTCCCTGCCCAACGGCGCCTCGTCCTCCGCCCCGGTCGCTGGGAAGCCTGAGGGACAAACGGCCGCCGGGCGCTGTGCCCCGGCAGAGCCGCGCGGATGAGAGGTGGGCGGGTCGCGGGGCCGCGGAGCCCGCGGGCGTCGAGCGGAGGGAGCTGGGGGCGGGGGAGGGGGTGCTCCCACCCAGGTCTGCAGACACTCAAGGGGACCCTGGCTTCGAGCCCGGCCCCATGCCGGCAGGAATTTTCCCGGCAGAAGCGCTTCTGCGGGTCCCCGGAGCTTGGGGTTTCCGCGGCTTGGGTCCCCCGCGCGGGGAGCCGAGCTCGGGTGCGCCCCCTCGAGGCCGACCGCAGGCCCGGCGGGCGGGCCGCGCGGCTGCTGAAGCCCAGGTCCCGGGTTCTTCGGGGGGCCCAGAGGTGCGTGTGCGGACTTGCTGCCCCGCTGTGGCCCTTTGGTAGGGGTGTCTCTCGGCAGAACCGCCTGGGCACCACCTGTCACAGCTCGTGTAATTCCCACACACAGAGCCATCTCCCTGGGTTCCAACATCCAGCCGGGCGGGCATGGGGTCGGGGACCGCGCACACTGAGCCCGAGGCCCCGCCAACGTCCTGGCCCACCGCGGGCGCCTTCTATGCTCTCTCCGAGCGCCTTATCCGCTAGAGCGGCCCTCTAACCACGTCGGGTGGCCCTTTGAGAAGTGATACAAGAGACACGGGCTCCTCAGCCCAGAGGTGGACACACGCCCCTGCGCACAGGACTCGCCTTCGGTTTCAGGGTGTTCCCCTCCCCCCAGGCACCCCGTGTGGAGATCTCCAGGGTTTTCGGGGCCGTCCTCTCTTTCTTGGCAGTCTGCCCCTCACCCCCAATGCCTTGGTGTCCCTGGACCCTCAGCTCCATCTCCTCAACTCGGGGACTCCTCTGGGTCCCTGCTGAGTTCCAGTCCCTGCACCACAATCTGGAAACCTCCTCAAGGTAGCAAATCTGGGCAGTCACAGGATTCACTTATTTCCTGTCTCTCAGGGTCACTGTCTTTCATGACCTAAGGTCCAGCTCCTGGAAAACTCTCATTTGATACCTTTCGTCTGGTTATTTTGGGCGTGAGAGTGTATTTGTTTCCTGTTACTCCATCATGGGCAGAAGTGGAATTCATATTACTATCACTTTAATGTTTAAACTGTCACAACTTGGCCAGTGGGAGCCCCTGTGCCATTTAGCACAGTCCCTGACACTCTTGATGGCAGCCGGCAACACAAGAATACCCTAAGCCCATTCTGTTATTTCTGGGCCCTTGCTCCCTTTGGTAGAAAACTAAGGTTTTCTTCCACGTACAAAGTAAAGAGTGCCAGACCCTGAGATAGGCACACTACCTGCTGTGTCTACCTAGTCTTCACTTTATAAATAAGGAGACTAAAGGTAGAGTACCTTTCTCAGCAACACATAGCTAGACGGAGTCAGACCTGCACCCAGGCCCGCCTCAGGCCAAATCAACACTACCTACCAAAGCAGCCTGCCAGGAGTCTGGTAGACCTTCCCAGGGCCCCTCTTCCCTGGACTCCTTCAAGACTAGAGGTTCTGACCACTCCAGTAGGAACTTGCCATATTTTACTGAACATCGCAAGTCTAATCTACCTGCTAAAATATAAGCTGCCCCGTGAGAGAAATCATATCACATCCATCCATGCATCCATCTATACCCCTGCCCACCTATCCACAAGTCCTGTGGGACCCACAAGACTTACAATCAAATTCAGTGAAACTGGCAAGTTCTTCTGAGTGGTGAGAACCTCTAGCCTTGAAGGAGTCCACAGAAGGGGAGCCCAGGCAAGGCTCCCGGAGGCGACCACCGGGGCTGGGCGGTGAGAGCTTAGCTGCCACTACCCCACCTTGTCATCATCCACTCTGCCTGTGCATCTCCTCCCCCAGCACCACTGGACTTGTAGCAACCTCTTTCTTTTTTTTTAAACACAGTCTTCTTTTTTTTTTTAATTAAATTATAATTAGTCTACAAGATTATATTAGTTTCAGGTGTACAACATAGTGATTTGATATTTTTCTACATTGCGAAATGATGACCCCGGTAAGTCTAGTTACCGTCTGTCACCACAGAAAGTTATTACGGTATTATTGACTATATTCCTTATGCTGTACATTACATCCCGGTGACGTTTATTTTATAACTTGTTTCTTCTTTATCATCTTTGCTTGTTGACCAGTTTGTCTGCTGAGCTGAGAACATGCTGGGGAGAGGAAACCTGTTTGCAGAGCCAGCTCTGGGCAATTCTGGGACAACTAGGCTTCCTAGAGAGTGGTGAGAGGCTTTTGAGTACGAGCCTCCCTAACTTAGCAGGGACTGAGTGTGTCTCACCCCCCTGGGGTGCAGTGTCCTTCCTTGGTGCCCGAACTTCCTCCCAGGATGGGGCCTGGGTGTTAGCAACATGTCTCAAGTCCTTAATTTAAAAAGTCCCTAAACAAAGAGGCAGGTTGAAAGCAAAGGAACAGTGGATACTACAGCCAGAAAGTAAAATCTTGGTGACACAGAGGGAGGATAGCAGGTAGAGTCACAAAGTTGAGGCTAACAGGCGTGTGGCCGGCACCTAGGCGCAAAGGGGCTTGGAGTCGGAGAGACTTTTCTAAGTGGATTGCTAAATGCAAAGCGCATTGCGATCCTTTACCGCCTCCCCACACACCTGCACGCACACACACACGCGCGCGTGCACACACGCATAACCGGGACTAGCGTGGCCTATGGAATCACACTCCAGAACGGCTGGCTTGGGAAGGCAGTCAGTCAACAGGATCGTGACAGACTGGCTGTGGAGCGGGAAAGGAGCCCAGGGCGCCTCCAAGCTTTTGCACCTGAACAGCTAGAAGGATGGACTCCCTGTTCCTTTTAAAGGCAGCGGGGTCACTGTGAGGAAAGCAAGTGCGGAGGAGATGAGGAGTTCAGTCGTCTCAAGTTTGGGATGCTGGTTAGACAGGTGTCAAGCAGAGAGCTGGATACAGGAATTTCAAGCCAGGTGCAGAGTGTAAAGGAGAGACATACATGCGGGGCTCTTTACGGTAGAGAAGTTATTTTTATCCAAGTCCCAAGGCTGGCAAAGATCACCAAGGTTGTCAGGGGAATAGAACAGGGGTCAGGGAGAGGAGCGGGACCGGCGAAGGAGCAGTGAGCTAAGAGGGGAGCAGCACAGTGCGGCCTGCAGGGGAACCCACCAACCCTGTCCAGTGCCGTTCACAGACAAGCACGATGGGGACCAGGAGCTGAGCCCACGCAAGCGCCCGGCCACACCCACGGGGCCTCCCCTGTGGACGCACAGCCCCAGCAGAGCAGGTTCGAGAGAGAACGTACTCCAGGAGCAGGAGCGAAGACCGTGGCTCCCTGACGTACCTTTAAAGCCTGGGCTGGGGGTGGGGGAAGGGAGGGAAGAGGCTGCCTCCCATACTCCCCTCTGGACACACGGAGGGCACGAGGGTGAGGGTCACGGGTTACCCAGCAGCCACGGTCCTCTACTGCCAAGACCGGTCCTGACGTCAGACTGGCCAACACAGAAGCCGCTCCTTCACTCATTTCTTTCAGAAACGACCCTCCAAAGAAGCCAAAGGGTGCCCTGAAAGCAGAACAGAACCCCAGAAAACAAAGAGGAGGGTCAGGCACTGGGTACACTGGAGTGCAGTTAAATGACACAGGACACAAGTCCAGTTTGCAAATCAAAAAAGTTTTATATGATCCAAAGAAAAAAGTTACACCACACATACTCATTTAAATAATAAGTCAAAGTCTGTTACATAAAACATAATTCTGAAACATTTAAAATTGTATTAACTACTTGAAAGGCTCAAAGTCAAAAAAGATCAAGCAAAATTGCTCAGGCAGTAAAGTGCACTGGGGGACGTGCCGCCCGCGCCCTCCTCCAATGCCCGGGCCACAGCGGAGGGACTCCACGCCGAACACGCACCGCGGGGTTCTGGTTCTCACGTTGCATTTTTCAGATGAAGCTGTTTCCCAATTTACAATCTTTCAATCAACAGAGGGCCAAAAATGTTGTTTACAGAAGGTATTTCAAAGTCTAATCAGGAAATGGAAGTGTAAATCAAAACTTTTTTTTTAAACACATCTATCCTTTAGCAACACCACTGCTCAGAGAATGAAGTTCAAGGTGACAAGCAACCAAATACTCAAGAGACGTTGTATTATCTACCAGAACATTAGGACTAACATTACTTTGTATAATTAAGAAAAATATCCAAATTTAATGCCACTTACAGCATACACACAGAAATGTTTATGCTGATTTAAGATATGAGTGCAAGAAAGAACTGGGTGGTGGGGAATCACGAGCTATAGGCATTTAATTCTGGTTCTCTTCCAACTGTAGCATGTCTCATGCCCAGTAGGAATACTCAACTACAGAAGTCTCCAAAGACACGGAAGCCTACTAAACGCACAGCCGGCGCTTACAGACCTGTATGTCAATCAGCGGTTGATACTACTTCATGGGTATCAAGTAACATATAATGAATGACCAGGCAAGGGTTATTAGACTAAAAAGACCTGAGGGCTTCCCTGGTGGCGCAGTGGTTGAGAGTCCGCCTGCCGATGCCGGGGACACGGGTTCGTGCCCCGGTCTGGGAAGATCCCACATGCCGCGGAGCGGCTGGGCCCGTGAGCCATGGTCGCTGAGCCTGCGCATCTGGAGCTTGTGCCCCGCAACGGGAGAAGCCACAACAGTGAGAGACCCACATACCGGACAAAAAAAAAAAAAAAGACCTGAACACAAAACCTGATTATATTTATTCCATATTTCACCTTACCGTCATTTTAATAAAGGTAAATGCAAATAAATAAGAGGCAAAGACAAAAATCTAAATACATACGGCACAATAAAAACCATTCCCAGGCTCGAAGGGCGGAGCAATATCACCATGTTCCTGACATGCCCTCTCTTGCCTGGATTCCCAATGCTGCCCAACAAAAGCAGTCTCAGCAGCTTCCTGCACACCTGGACACTGGGGTGCAGTCTCTGTAATGCTGGGACCTGTGCTCACAGCTTCAAAGTGATGCCCATGGTCTATTTTCTAGGCAGACTGCAAAATACCCCATTCCAAGTAATTTTCTGTTTGATCAAAACAATTTCCTTCAAACAAAACGAGTGAAAGGACAGCCTGGTAGTATTACTGCCGCTTAGTGTTAACTTGCATTCCCCACCGTTCTTAATACTTAATAAATAAGGAATCAGAGCACTGGAGCTGGACCGTATGCATGTCCGCTTCCCCTCACATAAGCTTTACTTTGGTGGAAAGTTCCTCCCACTACTAAGGACATCTTTTTCTCTAAGCAGTTACTCTACCCACAAAACACCTGGATAAGGCCACAGCGAAAGAAGTCAAACTGACAACTGACAAATCAGCTGGGTTTGAGTGCTTACATTTTCTTTTTTGGGGGTTTGAGGTACAAACAGGAGACTCTGAATGGTCTGCTCTCAGCAAGAGTACAGACACTCAGACCCTACAGCAGCTCTCTGCTCGCTGGGTATCTACCGAGTATCTACCGAGTATTTTAAGTTAATCTCTGGGGTACATTCTTCACAAGTCACACCATGGACACAGGTGACTAAGTTCCACTTAACGAAAATTTTAATTCCTTGGGCTACAGCCTTAAAGAAATGGTTGTCTGGAATTTCCCTTGAAAATGTTGTGAAGAAGCTGAATGCAAAGTTTTTTCCCCCCATTTCTTTAAGAGGCCCCTATTCAACCAGTTCTAAAAAATTCTTAGATCTAAAAGGCCTGATTACAAAGTTGTAAAGTTTTTTTTTGTCTGAATAATGCGCCAACTTTACTAAAAGTAGGGTTATTATAAAAACGTTGTTAAACATTGAAAAGAAGATTGTAAAATCATCTATATAGAAACTGGTAATTTGAGAACCAACAATATAAATTTTTTTTTATAAAAAACAGTATAAAAATCAGTAACCTGTCTCATTTCTACAAAACAGGAATAGGAAGGTTGTAAAAAAAATCCAGATTTTGTAAAATTTATTGCCGAAATGTTTGTTTGAATGCTGGTGATTTAGATTATCAAATTTTCTTCCATTTTCCTTAAAAGAACTTCTGAAACTACAAAAGATATTGAACAGGGTTCCCCACCAAAAAAGACAAGTTAACATACTTTCATCAGAACCAGCTCCCCTAGCCCTCAAGACAATTTCTTTTGGAGAGAAAACCATCACTTCCATTCCTGAAAAAAGGCTTTGAAAAACTCCCATCCACAATTCCCTGGAGGACCTTTCATGCAGAGGCTGGCAGGCGCACCAGCGGGCTCCCAGGGTTCTCGGCTGAGGCAATTCTGTTCAGTTTGCCAACCTCCGCCTGCCAGCCAGGGATCTTCTTGGTGGTCATATGGCGCCGGGCATGCTTTGTCAAGTGGTCGCTGCGCATGAAACGCCGATCACACACCGGGCATACAAACTTCTTCTCCCCAGTGTGAGTTCTGCGGTGGCGAGAGAGTTCATCTGAACGAGCAAATTTTTTATCACAGCCGTCCCAGCTACAGGTGAAAGGCTTCTCTCCTGAGAGATAAGAAAACACAAAGTAAAGAAAACATAAATGCTCAGCACCTGATTGAACGGGTTAATTCACGTCGTTTTAAAAATGTATTCATCGAAACCTAAGAAGCAAGTACTATCCTATTATTCTGGTATCAGGTTATTTGGAAGTCGAGAATCCGTCCAAGACGCGTTTCTTCCTGCCACACCTCAGATGTGATGTGTCAGGGCCCAAAGACGAATCTAATCCTTCTAAAGATATTTTTAAATAAAAATATTATTTTAAATAAAAATACATCTTTGACTGTGAACTTGGGGTAGGAGGTAGATTCTTGAAAGGAATGACTCCTCACCCCTGTGGAAGGCGCACATCTAAAAAAAATCCCTCCTAGGACTGGCAAGTCTTCTCAGAATCATTAATTCCATCTTCCTGTTTGTTATTACACTGACAAAGAGGTTAATTGCCATTAGAATTGCAATAATTAGAATTCTAACAGCTACCTTCTTGTGGTTACAAGCTTCAAGCATCTGTCATTCACTCAAAGTTTCCAAGCACCCGGCAGGTGTCCTGCCTGTCCTGTGTCCTCCTGGGGGTACAGGGCTGAGCGGGAAGCCCTTGTCCGCAGCGTCCTCCTGGGCCTTTCCAGCAGCAGGAGTGCTCCCTCCCCTGCATCCTCAAGCCCTGACCTTGACCGCTTGTGCAACCTTGCGAAGGGATCTGTTAAAAGCTGTTGCGTGCTGTCATGTGACCTACCTTCCCGAAGGTTTATGACTTGTCTAGTTCATCCACCTATGTACAGTTTAACCCCCAGCACAGCACTTTGTATGACAAGTGGTGAATAAATGGTTTTGAATGAGTGAGTGTTGGAGAGAGATCAACTAAATATCTGATGTTTTTCAAAGTTGACTGAAAAGGAAAATTCATTATCACAGTGACGCTGTGATGGATTTCAACGACCCCATGTTGAAAGCATAAGGCTGCCTGTTTCCAGGAAACTACCACCAGTGCTGGCAGCATACCAGATGGCCAGATGTTGGACAGAGAACCACCACCCTTTGGCGTGGGATTTATAAAGTGCCCTATGTTTTCAGCATATCAAAAATGTAGCCTTTGCTCACTCGACCTTATCCTAATTAAACAAATTTTCATGTCGGTTCAGTGAAAAACTATCTTATCTAAGGTAAACCTATCCAAGGTTTCTATTTCTTATGAAAACTCCGATTTAGTGTTTGCAAAATAACACAAGAATTTGATTCTTCAGAACCTTTATGGTTACTTAAATTTAAGTACTTTGGGAAACCTGAAAAGAGCTTGTATGATCACCTTATCTTCCTACCAAGGGAAGCTGACTGAATAAACAGTAAAACCTCATTCCACTGCTTCCCCACATGTGGAATCTGTGTTTGGATGTGATCTGAAGTTCACCTCAGCAGTCTCAGTGAAAAGCAGGGCTTGCCAAGTCAATGAGCCCCTTAGGGGTGCCCGTTCACACCGATACAGCCACGACAGCGACCCTGCATCACCAATGACTAGCGTCAGGCTCTTGGGACAGACACCAAGAGTCTATATCCAGTGAGATCAGACACATATGTAAGTAACTAAAAATACAAAGGGAGAATAAGGTGAAAAACACAACAAACCACTAGGGTCAAATAAAGAAGGAGAGATCAGGAAAGAGTTCTAAGAACTAACTTTGGGATGGCCCTTAAAGGGTTTTCAGTAAGTAGACACAGCAGAGGGTGAAGGGTAGCAATGTGGAACTGGAGAGAGATGGTAAAGGCAGAGAGGCAAGTTCTTCACAGGCCAGGTTTGGGGCCTTAGCCCGGAAGCACACAGCCCCTTCCGCAGTGTGGAGGACAGCAGGGCTCCTTCTGTAAGGCCCACCTTCCAGATGCGGCTTCCTTCTGCAAGCGGGAGCTGCCACAACTGGAGTTCTAATGTGCTAATTAGAAACCACTCTACCAGGAAAGCATTTCAAAGTAAGGTACTATGACAACTCCCTCCAATTCAGCCTTTCCTAAACGGTATTTCACAATTCACTGCTGTCCCCCAGGCCACTAGCCGACATCTGGCGTTCCACGATCAAGACAGTTTACGAAGCACATCTTTACTGCAGAACCTGCGACCTGTTAACTGGGCTTATTGTATGTACATATGAGTGGGAACCTTTGAAAGGTGAGTTTAACAAGCAGACTATTTAACCACAGGACCCTTGAAAACAAAACAAAACAACTGACACTAACTCAAAGAACAAGAATGTCACAGAACACCTGAGACATTCTGCCCTAATCAACTACAGCAGAAGTTCTATCTACCAGGCAACCTCAAACCTCCGCTAAACATGGTAGCCACCAGCCCCATGTAGCTATATAAATGCAACCTTAACGAAAACGTAAAATTCGGTTCCTCAGACACACTGTTCACATTTCAAGTGCGTGTGGCTAGCGGCTACCCTCCTAATGGACAGAGAACATTTCCACCACTGCCGAAAATTCTACTGGATGGAGCTGATGGGACAATAAAGAGATCATTAAGTCATTACAGTTAGTTTCTTTTGTGAGTCCTTCTGAATTAAAACTACATTATTTCCAAAAAAAATATATATATATTCCTTTAAAGTTCAAATATTCTAGAATTCAAACTTTTCCGTACTTTGGAGAGCTCTTTCCCCATAGTAAGCCTAAGTAAGTCACACTGATGTTTATTGAACATGAATGGACACTTTCTAAAATGCAAAGAAAGAATGTCTACTGCAATGTGAGGAGAAAGGGGGAATGTGAGCCTAACCCTAAAAGCCTCTCAATCACAGGTTCACAGTCACAGAACTATATTACATTTTAGCTACTGGGGTGACCAGATACCATGTTCTAGGAAAACCACTGACAGCTGTGCTAACGTTCACCCCAAGACTACGAAGTCTTTTCAGAACCAAAGAAAGATGGCCGCCTTCTCCAGTGGTTCTCAGCTTCGCTCCCACTCAGAGGCGGCTGGACGTGTGTGTCCTGATCACGGGGCCCGACATTCCCCACGCCCTACCCGCTCCAGTTCTCACCTGTGTGAGTGCGAAGATGAGCCTTGAGGTGGGAACTTTTGAAGTAGGTTTTCTGGCAGCCTGGGAAGTTGCAGACATAGTTCCTCCTTCGGGAAAAGTCCACCTGAGGGGCGCAGTTCTGACCGGACGCAATGAACACTGGGGCCGGGGCAAGGGGCAGTAACCTGCTGTTCCCCACTGCCATGCCACTAGACGAACACGCGGCAGGCTGTGGGAGGGCCCCCTGGGGCAGAACCAACATCACAGTTCCCTGAGGCACAGACGGTCCCACGAACACAGGCTGGGGCACTGGAGCAGCGTGGGGTAAGATGGGTTTGACAGTCCCTGCAGACACTTGGGGAGGTGGCTTCAAAAACGCTGATAACATGCCACTCTGTCCAGTCACAGGGATCATTTGGCAAAGGACAGGGGGACTAGGAATGGGGACAGAAATCAGAGGGGTGGCTTTCCTTGGCAAGTCATTTTCATAATTCTTTGGTGAGCAGGTCTGAATTGCAACGGGCCACCCTGCCTGCTGGGCTTTGTCGGTGGGGCTCAGGCCACTGGACTCGTGCAAACAAGGCTGACAGGACGCTGCGTTAACGCTGAGCACACGGTCTGCGAGGTGTGTGTCCTGCACAGCTTCAACGTGCCCCAGAAACCGCACTTCTCCTTCCGCGCTGGCCAAAGGTTGGTGTGCTTGAGTCTGGGTGGTAGGAACGTAGGCATTAGCAGGACCCCCCCCAGTGTGGCAAATGACACTTGTCACCGTGGCCCTGCAGTGAGCGCTGACAGCTGGCTCCGGCAGCTCTGGCTTCCAACCAGGCAGGGCCCTCTCTGCCCTCCTGCTCAGCACTCCGGCTGCCCCAGTAGAGGCTGGGGGGACAGCCACGACCATCGGTGCTTTGGAATCAGTTACTTGGGAAGGAACAACTGTCCCTGTTGATGGCTCCAGGAGGTCAGGGCTCTGAGGAGGAGTCATGCACTTTAAAAAAAAAAAAAAAGAAAAAAAGTACTGTGTGAAAAGGTTGTTTTGGTTAAATTTTAAGGAACTTACTTTGATCATGTTGTCCCCAAGGTCTTTACAAAGAAGTATCTAGAAAAGACTGGTCAAAGTCTGCTCACAATCGCACCCAGTGGATATAAAAGCTGCATGAGACACTTTACTTTCTAGTTTTCTCCCCCTTTCCTGACCTCTCTCAAACCCATCCATTTGCTCGGTTATAAGGACGCCAGTGCCATTCCTGGCCTCGCACAGATACCGAAATGAACAATTTGCATATTAGGGTTACAAATGAGAAATCAAACATATTCAAGATGAAAGCTTTGCACGATAATTTTAGATTCTCAAAAACTTTTTTAAAAATCTCGGTGGTAATCATTTAACACACACGTATCCAATCAATCACACAGGTATCCTGTGCCTACTGGATGCGAGGTAAAACCTGTCAGAATGATCCATAAAAGGCCCTGCTCTAACCAGGGGTTCTGCCTACAGCGAGTCTCTGTAACATCTCCCCCACCACTCCCACTTAACTTCAGCCTCTCAGTGGACGATCCCAACGCTGAGATGTGCTCTGGGCAGCCAGGCCTACTACCTGTACAATCCTCTCCACTACCCACAAGTCCCTTCTCATCCCTCTCCAAGTCGGTTTTCCACACTCTCCTTCCAGGGCAGGCTTCCAGCCCAGGACAATTAGATTATAATTTCTAGTTTTGTTAGCAATTGGCAGCTCTCGACTTCTCCAAGTTAAGAAGCAGTTTTTCCCAGTAACTTCATAGCTGTAGCAAGTTAAGAAAACAAAAACAAAAACCAGTGCTTGACTGCACCCAACTCACCCAAGAAAGAAGCTGGCTGCCAAGAGGCCAGGGTCTCAACCCAGCTAACAAAGGCTGTCTGGTGCCAAAGCACAGGCTTTCCCCAGCTGTGGCAGCTGATCCTGACCCAGGCCTGGGGTATCTGGGGGAACCTAAGCCTCCACCCTCAGTTCCCCAGGGCAATGAGTACATCTTGCTTTCTTCCATCAATCTGTATGTTTCAGTCTATGGACATGTTCACCCCGTGGCTGCAAGCTATGATCAATCAATGGAAAGCATATTTTCAAAAGATAAAACAAGTTTTCACCCTTAGGACCCATACAGGGGAGGGTATGAACTTGCTTGCCAGCTTCGGGTGAATCTCCCCAGGAGCTCTTCAGCATGTTTACTGAAGGTACTCCTGCCATTGCACAAATCGCTCCTCTCCCCCTCCTCTTACCAGAGTTGATAAAGAATGGAAGTCCTTTGGTAACTCGGGTGTGGCTGCGTCCACGTGCACAATGGTGGAAACATCCCCAGAATCAGAGACAGGTGTGAGGGGTCTTATCTTTAACAAGTCCCCTTTCTGGGATCTCTGACCCCAGGAGCTCATGCAAACAAGAGCCTCGACAGCTTCCATGTCGTTCTGCTCCAAGATGCTGCACGTAGACCTCTCGCTGTCGTGCCGCTTCCTCTCCAGGATTGACTCGCATATGTCCATGATGTCAACCTAAAGTCGACACAACACGGCGGCTGAGACCCTGGAAACACAGGGAGGGGCACCGGGACAGCACGGGGACGCGCACACCAGAAGCCCGCCCCGCCCCCGGCAGCACGCGCACGCGCTCTGGCTTCCAGGGAAGGATGCCGGCCGAGCGCCGAGGACCACTCGCTCCGAGCCAGCGTTCTGCGGCGGGGGGTGGGGGTTGGGGGTGGGGGGAGCAGAAGGAATGGACTTGGTCCGCCAGCGGCTTCCACGTAAAATCCTGACTGTTAACAAAGGTTATTAAGCTAGTGTTCTCCTTCGGGAAATGATTAATAACACTTACTTCCAGAGGTGTGAGCTGCAGTGGCTAGTACCAAACTGTCCCCGGGGGAGGAGGAAAAGACACTGATGGCTGAGGTTGGGTGAGATGAGAGCACAGCCCTTCTGAGTCGGCGAAGCCACCAGAGCGTCCCCACAGACGCATCTGCGACAACCCCGGAGGCTCCACACCAGTGAGGCAGTCACTCAGCAAAGCCCTGGGAGGGAGGGCCTGCGCTGGCTCAGCCCCGGTCCCCACACCCAGGAGCACCGATTCACGCCACAATGCCAGCGCGGGGAGAGGAAGAAAGTGTAAGATGTGCCACAAGCCCGGGCCCCGAGGACTTTGCAGCGCAGCAGACCGTCTCTTGTCAAGCAAGAGCGGGGCGGGAAGCGACTGAAACTAACTGATCTCTTCGCAGAGAAATTTTACACCTACTAAGATACACACTTCCACTCAGTTTGCCGAAACATCCAACCTGTCCTGCTCAGGTGCCCCCCAAAGCACACAGCCAACGCCGCCGCCTTTACAAACGCCGCTCTGGCCCCACTTCTGCCCGCAGCCCGGGCCTCGGAACGAACTGTGAAGTCACAGACGTGCGGGCTGCCGCCTCCTTGGCCCACAGGCGGGCAGGGACAGGGCGGCGCGGGGCTCCCACACCTCTCTCTCGGCCTCTCAGCGGTCCGCGCGGCTCGACCAGGTCCCAGGTCCAACCAGCAAACTCCTCGCGGCCCTGAGGCCCCGACTGGAGCCCGCCCCCCGCCGCCTTCCCGCCGGCCTTAGCCCCGCCCCTTTCCCCGCCCCCACGTTCCCACAGCCCTTGCCCCGCCCCCACCTTCCCGCCAGCTTTTGCCCCGCCCCCTCACCCTTTCCACCGCCCGTGCGCCGCGTTCCCACAGTCCTTGCCCGTCCGCCGGCGCCCCGCCCCCTCCGCCCGCGTGCCGCGTTCCCGCCAGCTGCGCCCCGCCCAACGGCCACCTCCTCACAGGGCCTGGTGACGTCATGGCTGGAAATAGCCCCGCACCTCAAGCCGGCGGGGCGGGGCCGCTGCGGGAACCATAGACAAAGCTGCGCAGAGAGCAGTGCGAGGCACACGCCCACTTCCCGCCCCTCCCAGCGCGGCCTCGTGCGGCCACCGCCCCTCTCGGCTCCCGAAGCCGCCCCAGCTCCTAACGGTGTGCGTGCGGTGATGCCCCGCGCGCCCCTGGCCTCCTCCGCGCCCTGGGCCCGCACTGGCAGCGCGTCCCCGCCTCGCCCCTCGCTCCAATGGGCGGCCACTCACCGCGCGTGCGTCGCCCGAGCCCGCGGAGGCCGGCGTGTGCATGATGCCGGCGGCGGGGAGGCAACAAAGCGGCCGCGCGGCGGGAGTTCGGTGCACGGCAGCTGCCGCACGTGCACGGCGGGCGGCGGCGACCCAGAGCTCCAGCGGCCGGCGTGCGCCTCCGCCCGCCCGCGCGGCTCTGCCCTGGCGCGGCCCTCGCGGTGCGGGAGGGGCGGGGCGGCCGGGGAGGGAGCGGCCGCAGGGGCGGAGCGCGGAGGCAAACCAAAATACACCGCGCCCCTATGGGGCGGGGCCTGGTGGGCACCAGCCAATACGCGCCTAGCCCGTGCGCCGCCGGCCAATGGGCGCCGCGGGGAGCCGCGTGATCAGAGCCTGGCAGCGGCGTGATCGGGCAGGGCGGGATGCGGCATGTATTTTGGTGGCGGCGAGGGGGCGGAGCCTGAGGCCCTGGAAAGTAGGGGAAAGGTCCCGGCGGCGGGGGCGCGAGCGGGGGCGCGGGCGGGCGGCGGCGGCCGGCGGGGACCGCGCAGCTGCGGCCGGGGAACTCCCCGAGCGTGTTGGGATGGCTGGGAGGAGGATTACGCTTAAAGGGGCCACCGCCTGCAGCCTCCCGGAGCGCAGGTCCCCATGAAGTGAATCCGTCCAGCAGAGGCGGCTCACCTGGAGACCTCAACCCAGATTTTGCTTTCTTGTTTTTTAATTGGTATTAATCTACCGTCGCTCTTAGGAGCGCATCCCTGGCCTGGACGAGTTTTGAAAGCTGGCTAGCCTCAGGTGACATCGCCTGCGTCTGCTCCTTACCGCAGGCACCCAGAGCCCCAGCTTCTAGGCCTGTGTCTGCTGCTGACCCCGGTCCCCAGGCAGCTCTGGGCTGCAGTTTCCGCTTAGCTCAGTGGGGGTGGAGGGCAAGACGGGTGCCCACCCGAGAGGCACCTGGTGAAACCCATTCTTCCCAGACCAGGTGTAAGCGTCACCCTCGCTGGGAAGTCCTCAGGCCTGAATGAGAGAGATGCCTAGGACACCTTTTTTCCCCCCAGTACTTCGGTTGCCTGTTTCTCAGGGTGCGGTTTATCCAGTTCTGCAGCTCCAAGTTCCCGAAGTGCAGGCTGTGTTTACGTGTACCCTCACAACCTGCAGCCGTGGGCCCAAGGAAAAGGCCGTCAGAGCACCAGGGGAGGGCCTCCCCCTTAAACTGATAAGGAAGCAGGTGGGACCCAGGGCTCTGGCCAACTTTTTCCTCAACAGGCCTTCTCTTTTGGGCAGAGGGCTGACCTGCAGCTTCTCTCCGTTTCATCTTCAGATCCTTCGCAGTACCTTTCATGGCCTGTAACTTCTGTTTCTTTAGTTATTAGTTAATTGTCTCTCCACCAGAAGGAACCCTCCCAAGGTTAGGGAGCTTGTCTAATTCACTGTGAACCCCCAGTGCCTGGCTCGCTGCACGTACACAGTAACCACTGGTTGAATGAGTGAATGAAGGCCAACACCATCTGGCCTACCCGCTTGGACATGCTGCAGACCCCTCTACTTCAATGTCCTTGAAACTGAACTTCCATTCTACCCCAATCCGGATTTCTCACCTTAGGAAGGGCACCACCAGATACCTCATTCCTTCACCTAGAAATCTGAGAGTCACCTCTGACCCTTCCTTTTCCTGCACTTCCCTCCTTCTGCCGATTACTTTGTGTTCTTCTTCTTCCTGAATCTCCCTCAAACTCTTAACTTCTCTCCATCACCTACTCCTGCTCTGGTCCAAGCCACCACCTTCTCTCACCTGGATTATTCTGCTGCTTCCCAACGGGTCTCCCTACCTCTAGCTTCACCTGTAAACTGTGCCTCATCTCACTGCCACAATGATCTTCTAGAAGTAGAGACGGTACCAAACCCATAATCAAACCCTCATCTGGGAATCCAAACAGCTATGGGACTGAAACTTCCTCCTTAGGTGGGAATCCATGAGTCTGCGTAACCAGGCCCCAGCCAGTGCTTCCTGCATCACTCGGAACAGTTCCCCAAATCCCTTTCCCTCCTGCCCCCATTGCCTCCGTAGGGAACCTTGTGCCTCCCACATCAGGTCAGATCACTGTCTTCTGCTTTGTACGTGGCGTTCCTTCTGTGTGGAACACCACAACCCTTCTCCACTTTTACTCTGTAAGACTGCAGTGTGACTCCTCAGCGAAGCCCTTCCTGACCCCCGAACAGCAGGACGACTCAGCCAAGTGCTAAGTGCAGGGTTTTGGAGTCACACCCGGATGCAAATCCCAGCTGCCAATGTGGCCAGGCCATGTGGCCGGCTATGTCCCTGCAGAATAGGAGGTGGCGTCGACTCTCCAGGAGTCTGGAGCACAAGCTTCTCTCGCCTCCAGCTCAGTTTCTGCTCCCTGGACAGCAGGAATACCTGGAAACTTGGGCAGCAGGCTGGCTCGGGGCTCTTCAAGCATAAGGCCCTACCCTTCCTACATCTGTCCATGTGACAGACAGACAGGTCTTCGCTTATGCTTGTCCCTCCTCTCTTCTTCCCCACCTCTACCCAGATACCGCTTCTCCGTGAAGCCTTTCTTCTCTCCCTCTCTCTCTCTCTCTCTCTCTCTCTCTCTCTCTCTCTCTCTCTCTCTCTCTCTCTGTCTCTCACACACACACACACACACACACACACACCAGTCTGTGGTTGCTGCCAAACTCCAGATGCTGGTCCTGCCTGTAGTCAGTGGATATTGACATGTTTATAAACTGAAGACAGTTACAAGTCATTCACGCAGAGCCATCACTGACGCCCTCATTGGCACCAGGCGCCACAGACCCTCAGGCAGAGCGGGGTCCAGCAGGCAGACTGGGCCTCGACACAGATAACTCCTGGATAAAGTAGAGCATGGTGCCCCCAGCTAGTCTGCCACCACTTTCTCATGGCTCCTCCCAGAGAGTCTGTGTATATGGAAAAAATACTTTTACACAGAAGGTAGTGTTCTGTGCTCCTTCTGCATCTTGCTTGCTGATTTCACAACGTGTCTTGGGGCCTGTTGCAAATCAGTACAAAAAGGTCACCCTCGTGATTTATCACGGTTAAATACTATTCTGTTATATGGACGTGTTGTACTTTATTTAACCACTCCCGCTTAAATCACTGGGGTATTTAGGCTATTTCCAGTTTACCAGGACATCGTGTCCATTCATTGTTTGCCCACATGCAAAAATAACTACAAGATTACTTTCTAGAATTGGAATTGCTGGAAATGCTCTTGCATTTCTTTTCCTTTTCCCTTTTTTTCCCTTTTGATAAATTTTATCGAAGTATAGCATAGATATAGGGAAGTGCAAAAACTTAGGTGTACAACTCGGTGAATTTTCACAAGGCAAACACACTTGTGTCACCAGCATGGAGATCAAGAAACAGAGTATTAGCAGAATCCTAGAAGCCCCCTCCCTGACCCCATCCAGGATAATCCCTATCATGACTTCTAACACCACAGGATGTTTTTGCATGTATTGAAACTTGTACAAAGAGAATCATATGGTTTGTTCTCTGTTGGGTCTGGCATGGAGTTGCATGGAGTTGAAGATCATTTATTCTTGTTGATATAAGATACAGCACAGTGTATCCATCTATTCTCCTGTCGACGGACATCAGGACTTTCCAGTCTGGGGCTGTTATGAGTAAAGCTGCTATGAAAATTCGGATACGTGGGTATGTGCATCTTTACTTGAGGAAAATTGTCAAATTGCCCTCCAAACATGCTTTTGTGTCCATTTACCCCATGAACAGTGAACTGCAAAGCCAGTCCCCTCTCCCTTCACTAATACTGAACCATCTCGAATTTTTGACCTCTACCAAGCTCAGTGGAAAAAATGAGAACTCATAACAGTAGATTGCATTTCTTTGGTGGAGTTCCCTTGAGAGTTTTTCATGTATCTGAAAGCCATCGTGATTTCGGTTTCTGTGAACTTTGAAGGAATTTTAAATGACAGTACAGGAACTTGAGCATGTTTGTACGCTGAAGTGAAGGGCTCAGAGGAGGAAAATGAGTGACGCAAGAGGGAGAAGGAAGGGAAGGAGGTTGGGGAGTGGTGTCAGGGGAAGGCTGGGAGAGCACGTAACAGGGAGGCCGGCCCTGGGCAGGAGGAAGGACCTGCTTCATCAGAGAACAGGGGAAGGAAGAGAAGGTGGCTGGGGAGTCAGGAAGATTCTGGGATGCAGAGGAGAGACGGCCAGGGTGATGACCTGTGATCTACCTTCTTGGTGATGTTAGGAGCCATCTGCTGGGGAGGGGGCCCTGGGGAGATGAGAAAGGTTTGGAACAGACTCAGCGGGAAACGTGTTAAGGACTAGGCCAGGGAGAGCGACAGCAGTTGCCACTGCACTGAGGACCCCGTTAGGATGCTGGAGTGACCCTGGGCAGAGTATTGCGTTGGTGTCCGAGCTCCTGGTATTAAAGTGCTGGATCACCTGGGCAGGTCTCTTTGTCATCTTCGAGCCTGTTTCCTGACCTGCAGAATAATCAGTTGTGAATTGTGATCAAGTTAGCTTTCAAGGTTTTGTTATGAATGAGAAAAATAAGGGCAAAGAATACATTTCTTCCTATAGTTAAGCACAGTTTAAGGACTATCATTTACTCAGAGATTGTATCCTCCTAATTTTTTCTTGTTACAGTGTCATGTCTTTTAGGAAGCGATGGTGATAGCAGATGATACATCATACTCTAAGTTGTGAGAACAAAACATTGGCAACCCTATGGCAGCCCCTCAAACTTGTCCTGAAATTTTATGGTCAGTGAAATGCCCAAACCTGGGCATCTCTGTACTAGATGTTTTCGGAGGTCCGTTCCATCTTGGATAACCGTGGTTCTACAAGGGTCGTCCTCTTTCCATGTTGAACTTGGAGGAGCTGATTTCAAGGCCTAGTCAGAAACAGATGGTTGGCGTGACTCCACTTCCCTCTGCCCTGGGCCTGGCAGCTGCCAAGAGGCAAGGACCCACAGCGGGCAGGCAGACTCTTCCTTCTGACCCTCAGCATCCCCTCTCCGGGTTGCACACTGGCCAGCCCGGGCTTTGGCAGCTCTTGAGTATTTCAGCCTTTGTCCAGAGCCCAGCTGTGGAGCCAAGAGGAACAAAGCGAGTCTAGAGGCTGCCTTCCCTGCCCCGACTGCTGCCGGGGTGGGTGGGAGGGCCAGGGAGAGCTGACTTGGGAGGGGAGAGCTGGCTGCTGGCAAGGCCTGGGTCCGGCCCATCCTTCCTGCCTTTCTCTTTCGCTGGGCTGAGCTCACTGTCTGGAAGCCACACAAGGACCGGAACATGGTGTAAACTGACTAGCTGCTTGACCGGCAGGCTGGT